>NW_013670800.1:42796-44607 GCF_000517525.1 Limulus polyphemus | reverse complement strand
ATTGTTACATCCATACAGTTCTATACTGGTATATTCCCCTACTGTTATATTGTTACATCCATACAGTTCTATACTGGTATATTCCCCTACTGTTATACTGTTACATCCATACAGTTCTATACTGGTATATTCCCCTACTGTTATACTGTTACATCCATACAGTTCTATACTGGTATATTCCCCCACTGTTATATTGTTACTTCCAAATAGTTCTATACTGGTATATTCCCCCTACTGTTATATTGTTACAGCCATACAGTTATATACTGGTATATTCCCCTACTGTTATATTGTTACATCCATACAGTTCTATGCTGGTATATTCTCCTACTGTTATACTGTTACATCCATACAGTTCTATACTGGTATATTCCCCTACTGTTATACTGTTACATCCATACAGTTCTATACTGGTATATTCCCCTACTGTTATATTGTTACATCCATACAGTTCTATGCGGGTATATTCCCCTAGTGTTATATTGTTACATCCATACAGTTTTATACTGGTATATTCCACTACTGTTATACTGTTACATCCATACAGTTCTATACTGGTATATTCCCCCACTGTTATATTGTTACATCCATACAGTTCTATACTGGTATATTCCCCCACTGTTATATTGTTACATCCATACAGTTCTATACTGGTATATTCCCCCACTGTTACATCCATACAGTTCTATACTGGTATATTCCCCCACTGTTATACTGTTACATCCATACAGTTCTATACTGGTATATTCCCCTACTGTTATACTGTTACATCCACACAGTTCTATACTGGTATATTCCCCTGGTATAGAAGGCCCCGGCATGGCCAGGTGGTTAGGGAGTTCTACTCGCAATCTGAGGGTCGCGGGTTCGAATCCCCGTCCCACCAAACATGCTCGCCCTTTCAGCCGTGGGGGCGTTATTATGTGACGGTCAATCCCACTATTCGTTGGTAAAAGAGTAGCCCTTACACTGCTAAATTAGGGACGTGTAGCTTTGCGCGAAATTCAATAAACAAACAATCCTGTGGTATACGTAAGTTTGGTCCCGCTGGCTTGTGAATATGGATATGAACACAGTTTCCCCGGGATATCGAAGGAGCCATTAACACGGCATCCGATTCGATTTTAACAATAATGAACACATTCCTAGATCTCTTCATTCCTGAGTGACATACCGGGGCGTTTTAGCTTCTCTGGGTAGCCTCTTGTAGGGCGGGATACGCCATATAGATTGAAAAAAAAACAACCCAAATCCCCCCCCCCCTCCGCCTGCCAAGTTTGGTTCTGCTAGCTCCAAAGGTGTGGCAGGCATTTGTGCAAAAACAAATTCGCAAACACAGAATGTGAATTAATAACGGATGAAAGGATGAGACTTATACCGAACATGTATTATGTATGAAAATAAAAACGGATTCGCCCAGTTTATCACCTTGGCACTTCCTGATTTTAACATCATGATATTTTAACGGAGTGATACTTCTAGTCTAAATTTACGACACTTAAACACTGAAATATTAGAGAATAATCTTTACATTATAAGTGTTCTGAATTTATAAAGGGCGGGAACAATAATTAAATCATTCAAACTGACTCACCTAATTTTAGATCTCGTAAATTAAAATCGAATTTGCTAACAACTTGTAGACAGTTGTGAAAGATACTTGATTGAAAAACAAAACAAAAACGGGCCATATAAATTTAGTACTTTTTTTTTATAATGCAGTTAAACGCCACTGTTTCGTTTGTTTGTTTGTTTTGGAATTTCGCGCAAAGCTACACGAGGGCTATCTGCACTAGCCGTCCCTAATTTAG
>NW_013670800.1:38199-42226 GCF_000517525.1 Limulus polyphemus | reverse complement strand
TGCGGATTCGAACCCGCGACCCTCAGATTGTGAGTCGAGCGCCTTATCCACCTGGCCATGCCGGGCACCCACTGTTTCGCTCTGCTTTTTTTTTGTTGTTAAATAAAATGGATACGCAATAGGCAGTATGTGATCTGCACACCGCGGGAATCGAAACCAGATGTTTAGCATTATAAGCCTTCTTTCGGACTTGCCGATGAGCCACCGAGGGGTTGTGGGGACAGCGATTCAGTAGAATCAATAATCACAACACCGACAAGTTGAGTGTAGAAATTCAGTAAATAAATTCGATCCCTATATTTGTAACTAAATGACGAAATTTCTTGGTTCCAGATGAATAACCAATCACAAAAAGGCTTCTAACTCTTTCTTCCATATGATTAACCAATCAGAAACGGATTTTAACTCTTTCTTCTAGATGAATAACCAATCAGAAACGGATTTTAACTCTTTCTTCCAGATGAATAACCAATCAGAAACGGATTTTAACTCTTTCTTCCAGATGAATAACCAATCAGAAACGGATTTTAACTCTTTCTCCCAGATGAATAACCAATCAGAAAAAAAGACTTTAACTCTTTCTTCGTAACGACAAATTTCCCAGATTTCAATATATTTTGTACTATTATCCCCCTCCCCAATGAAAACCATTATATATACATTTCTATACAAGTAACTCTATCAACTCATAACGTGGGCTATCTGCGCTAGCCGTCCCTAATTTAGCAGTGAAAGACTAGAGGGAAGGCAGCTAGTCATCACCACCCACCGCCAACTCTTGGGCTACTCTTTTACCGACGAATAGTGGGATTGACCGTCACATAATAACGCTCCCTCCCACGGCTGAAAGGGCGAGCATGATTGGTGGGATGGGGATTCGAACCCGCGACTCTCAGATTGCGAGTGAAGCGCCCTCTAATCACCAACATTATTAAACAAGTAAGTTTTTTCAATGCTTTTAGTTGCTTATTTTTATATTTCACAACAACTTTATACGTGTGATTCATCCGGCGAAAGACTGTGAAATAAAAGGGTCACGTGGCCTAATGGTTTGTGTAATGGGCTGCGGAGCGAAAGGTCCAAGGTACAAATTGCGATATGCCGATAAACACGCTCTGCATTTTTAGCTGTGGGCCTTATAACTGTGTTAGTCAATCCCGATATCCAGTTAAGAATAGTCGCGTAGGCAGGGGGGTGATATTGACTGGCCCCTTCCCACTGGTCAGCAGTTCTATGACCGATTAGTTAGGATCTGGGCTTTTAGCCCATGTGTCACAATAGGTGCCGTTCAGGTAGAAAATACAAAATATCTGATATAAAACAAACAAACAAAAAAAAACTTCAAATATTTAACTGAGTTATTTATTTGACAAAATATAATGTTTATCTGCAGTTTGTTTTTTGTTTTTTAATTAAGCACAAAGCTACACAATGGGCTATCTGTGCTCTGCCCACCACGGGTATCGAAACCCGGATTCTAGCGTTGTAAGTCCGCAGACATACCGCTGTGCCACTGGGAGGGGGCGTGCAGTTTGATCAATTTAAGTTTTCTAAATTTTATTCCCAACGCTTCTCGGTGGTTTCTTATAAAAAAAAAAACATTCGAGAATTTCATCCCTCGGAAATATTTCTTATTTTATTTGTCTTATATTATATTGATCCCCAATAACTCAACACCTATTGATTTAGTTAATGAACTAATCTCCTCACAACAGACTGAGCCCTCATTCGATTTGCAAGAAGTTTTTGCTTGTAATATTTTACTCTCCAATTACACTCATAAACTCCTAAAATTTCAGATCTTGCTTCTAAAGTATATAATATGACAAGGAAAAGGAGAGCTGAGTTGCTTGGGTAGAGCTTACAACCCCTCAGGCTTATCCCTTAAGAAAAAAAAAACCCTCCCATGGCAACCACCTGATGTAACTTTTTTAATTGCGTGCATCAAGTCATCAGGAAAGTGATTTGAGGCGACAACGTCAGATCATATGTATTTCTAAACATAAAAACTAAGCTACAGTATATCATGTATGTAAAAGCGTACATATCTGATCGGTCCAAAGCTGGCCTCTTAGAGGAAATAGTGGAGGAAGTATACAATTAATATATCCGTGGAGGAAGTATACAATTAATATATCCGTTGATTTATCGTCGCCTAATAAATACTCTTTGTTGGTTTAATTACCTTCGCTTCCGTATTTTGCAATGGCGCTGTTAATTAAGATATTCTTTGACATAATTACATATTTGTTTTTGTTTTTTTTTACTTTCATTCACAAGTCCTTATAATCAGAGACATCGTTTCATAAAAAGCTGAGTGTGAAGGGGGGGGGGCAAAGAAGATTGACCTCGCATGGGTCTCGAGCTCAGCTAAGGACTTTACAATATGGCGTAATTTGCGGGCAAAGAATATTGACCTCGCATGGGTCTCGAGCTCAGCTAAGGACTTTACAATATGGCGTAATTTGCGTACATAGAATATTGACCTCGCATGGGTCTCGAGCTCAGCTAAGGACTTTACAATATGGCGTAATTTGCGTACATGTTTTCATCTGACACGACTAGAAAACTCACATTTGAAATATCCTTTCGAGTTTGAGGGAGTGGTTGCCTCTGACGACCCCCTCCCCCATATGATTGGGGTTTGTAGGGGACCTTGTTTGTTACTCAGACACCCTCGTTCCAAGTGTGATCCTGCAGTGGATTTTCAGTATTCCCCCCATATGATTGGGGTTTGTAGGGGACCTTGTTTGTTACTCAGACACCCTCGTTCCAAGTGTGATCCTTTACTGAAAATCCACTTTTTAATGTTGTAAAGAGACTGACATCCACACAATAACTCAGTGAAAACGGTTTGGATTTCAAGCTTTAGAAACTGACCTTCACATGATCATAGTGTAGGAAATTACACAAGAGCGCATAATTTAAAATACTACAGTTATAAGTTGAACAGTTCATAGTAAAATACAATTTTAATGATGATTTCAAGCACACATGCGTAAAGTAGCTGTAATTGGATCAGTATTAAGCACTTTCTTGCTGTAAACTCCCCTTACATAAGATGTAGTTGGATCAGTATTAAACACTTTCTTGCTGTAAACTCCCCTTACATAAGATGTAGTTGTATCAGTATTAAACATTTTCTTGCTGTAAAATCACCTTACATAACATGTAGTTGTATCAGTATTAAACATTTTCTTGCTGTAAACTCCCCTTACATAAGATGTAGTTGGATCAGTATTAAACATGTTCTTGCTGTAAATTCCCCTTACATAACATGTAGTTGGATCAGTATTAAACATTTTCTTGCTGTAAAATCCCCTTACATAAGATGTAGTTGGATCAGTATTAAACATGTTCTTGCTGTAAACTCCCCTTACATAAGATGTAGTTGGATCAGTATTAAACACCTTCTTGCTATAAAATCCCCTTACATAACACGTAGTTGGATCAGTATTAAACACTTTCTTGCTATAAAATCCCCTTACATAACATGTAGTTGGATCAGTATTAAACATTTTCTTGCTGTAAAATCCCCTTACATAACATGTAGTTGGATCAGTATTAAACACTTTCTTGCTGTAAACTCCCCTTACATAAGATGTAATTGGATCAGTATTAAACACTTTCTTGCTGTAAAATCCCCTTACATAACATGTAGTTGGATCAGTATTAAACACTTTCTTGCTGTAAAATCCCCTTACATAACATGTAGTTGGATCGGCTTTAATTAATTTCTTGTTTTAAAATTCTTCCACTGTAGTCAACAGTATTGTCAGTCCTAATGTAAAGCTTCAACACATTGGTGATTAGGTTAGTTAATGTTGTATTTTTGGAAATAAATGTTTCCTTAATTTGGTCTCATTTATATCAAAACAGATGTTTACCAACCTCGTGCAGATAGTAAACTGGTATAAAACAGATGTTTACCAACCTCGTGCAGATAGTAAACTGGTATAGAACAGATGTTTACCAACCTCGTGCAGATAGTAAACTGGTATAAAACAGATGTTTACCAACCTCGTGC
>NW_013670800.1:32329-37580 GCF_000517525.1 Limulus polyphemus | reverse complement strand
GGTATAGAACGGATGTATACCAACCTCGTGCAGATAGTAAACTGGTATAAAACAGATGTTTACCAACCTCGTGCAGATTGTAAACTGGTATAAAACAGATGTTTACCAACCTCGTGCAGATAGTAAACTGGTATAGAACAGATGTTTACCAACCTCGTGCAGATAGTAAACTGGTATAGAACAGAAATTTAGTGCCCGATAACAAAGTACTGCTTGTCATAACTCCTTCATTAAGTAATTTGTGAACTGTTGTCTCATTAAATAACTTCCAAACCTCTTTTTTATTACTCCTTCGTTAAGTAGTTTCTGAGTTTTCTACTCAGTACTCTTTCATTAAGTAGTTTGAGAATTTCTTCTCCTTACTAATTCATTAAGTAGTTTCTGAGTTTTCTACTCGGTACTCTTTCATTAAGTAGTTTGAGAATTCCTTCTCCTTACTAATTCATTAAGTAGTTTCTGAGTTTTCTACTCAGTACTTTTTCATTAAGTAGTTTGAGAAAGTAGTAAGGAGAAGAAATTCTCAAACTACTTAATGAAAGAGTACTGAGTAGAAAACTCAGAAACTACTTAATGAATTAGTAAGGAGAAGAAATTCTCAAACTACTTAATGAAAGAGTACCGAGTAGAAAACTCAGAAACTACTTAATGAATTAGTAAGGAGAAGAAATTCTCAAACTACTTAATGAAAGAGTACTGAGTAGAAAACTCAGAAACTACTTAACGAAGTAGTAAGGAGAAGAAATTCATTAAGTAGTTTCTGAGCTTTCTACTCAGTACTCTTGTGAACGTGCTTTTCATTGTAAGTATTCCATTTTCTAATCACGACTGCCGAGACTGAAGTCACAAAATGTGGTAAGGTGTTATTATATACTCTTATTCTTTATGAAAATCAAATTGTAAGACAATTAGTAGACTTAGTACAATATTTCGTAAGCCTTAGGTTAAACTACAAGAAGAGATGGAAGTTGTTGAAACGGTCAACCTGCTTGGTGAACACGACGGTTCGATGCTCTCACTCGGATCTGTGGTTTTTAAGAGTTAACGTTGACGTAAGTCCCGTGTAACTAGCTCGAATCGTTCGTGGCACCTGTTACTTAAAAACGTTTTCAGCCACCAAACTTTGGCGTTAAACAACAAACAACCCGATCTTTAGATAAATTGATGTGTTAATGTTTTTATTTCTTTAAGATAATTAAATGAAAAGATACAGTCACGAAGCATATTAATTCTGTAGTATAAGTTTTATACTATTTAATATAATAATATGTTAAAGTCATCGAATCTTGTTTGTGTATGTGTGCGCGCCTATGAAAGATATCTATCTTTGTATATCCCATTTTTGAAAATCTAGATATAAACAGATGACCCGTTTAAACGTGGGCTGCACAAAAACACGATAATGTTTTGGCGGTTTATTGTTCTTAGTTTTTGTTTCGTGCACGATACACAGCAGGTGATAGAATTACCGTGATTTCACAAGACCAGTTTAGTGCAGGCGCGTGTGCACGTTATGTGTCTTTAAAATGGATTTTCTACACCGTTGTTGATATAAGCAATGAACTCCAGTCCTCCTGACTTCGGGACTAAGCCAGTTATTAAAGACTGGCCTTAGGATCAAGTGCGATTAGGTCTTTATGTAAGCCTTAACCTGACTGGAATAATTACCCAGAAATAATATTTCATGTCTGCTTCTTAGTGCGCATGTCAGCACGCATTGCAAGTTATATCTTACTGCGACTGCTTTGTAATATGACATACCAGTTGTTCAAAATATGAATACCGTGGTCTCCATTTAATTATTAAAAATATGCACGATATCAGCCGAAAGGAACTGATAATAAACCAGAAATAAGTTTGGTTGTCGAAATACTATAAATAACTGATTCTTTATTGTGTAAGTCTAGAGGGAAGGCGGCTAGTCATCGCCACCCACCGCCAACTCTTGGGCTTTAGCAACGAATAGTGGGATTGACCGTGACATTATAGCGCCCCCACGGCTGAAAGGGCGAGCATGTTTGGTGGGACGGGGATTCGAACCCGCGACCCTCAGATTGCGAGTCGAGCGCCCTCTAACCACCTGGCCATGCCGGACCCTGATTCTTTATAACCACTCATTAGTCTAACTCTCTGATCATTTGTTTTGATTTAAAATCAGGAACAGAAATAGACATATTCTAACTGCCTCAATTTTTACTTGTTGCAGGCACAACGCTTTTTTGTGATATAAGTTACAGGCACAACGCTCTTTTGTGATATAAGTTACAGGCACAACGCTCTTGGTGATATAAGTTACAGGCACAACGCTTTTTTGTGATATAAGTTACAGGCACAACGCTCTTTTGGGATATAAGTTACAGGCACAACGCTCTTGGTGATATAAGTTACAGGCACAACGCTCTTTGGTGATATAAGTTACAGGCACAACGCTCTTTTGTGATATAAGTTACAGGCACAACACTCTTTTTGATATAAGTTACAGGCACAACGCTCTTTTGTGATATAAGTTACAGGCACAACGCTCTTGGTGATATAAGTTACAGACACAACGCTCTTTTGTGATATAAGTTACAGGCACAACGCTCTTTTTGATATAAGTTACAGGCACAACGCTCTTTTGTGATATAAGTTACAGGCACAACGCTCTTGGTGATATAAGTTACAGGCACAACGCTTTTTTGTGATATAAGTTACAGGCACAACGCTCTTTTGGGATATAAGTTACAGGCACAACGCTCTTTGGTGATATAAGCTGCAGGCACAACGCTCTTTGGTGATATAATTAATACTTTTGAAACTTTATTAACTTATTTTCGCCTACCACGTAGTAAAACTAGTCAACATCACCCATTACCAACTCTTGGGCTACCTTTTTACCAACGAAAAATGAACTTGACCATCACATTATAACGCTCCATAGCCGAAAAGGCGAGCATTTTAGGGTACAGTATTAAAACTCGCATGGTTTGGGCGAGGGCCCTAACCACCAGTCCAATCTGGTGAGTACAACAACATTGGACATCTAACTGATGCTTGTTTGTTTGTAATTAAGCACAAAGCTACACAATGGGCCATCTGTGCCACCACGGGTATCGAAACCCGGATTCTAGCGTTGTAAGTCCGCAGACATACCGCTATGCCACTGGGGGGGGGGGCATGGTTTGGATCGAATAGTCTGAAAAAAAAAAGGAGAAAAGATCCTTCGAAAATGATTGTTAATTTAAAAACTTTTATATCAAGGTTTTCTATAATACAGTTTTAACTCCAACATTTAAATATCTTTTACAACAAGTCTCATCCTCACGTACGTACCACCAAAGTCGCTGTAGTATTCCGATATCTGAATTGTTTCCACTCCTTCGTTTCTTGGCACTCCAGAAAAGTTAATATGATGTGATATTTCTATTCTGAAAGATATTCATATTTAATAACTATCAGAGTACTTAAACTCGCCGTTTTTATACTGTTTTAAAGTTCATCTCCGCTCTAGAGAAATCAATGGACTATGGAATACTTTAGATTTTATCGGTGAAGGATAAAACAGACCCTTAGATAAACCACTGAACTGGGGAATACCTTAGGTTTTATCGGTGAAAGATAAAACAGACCCTTAGATAAACCAACGGACTATGGAATACCTTAGATCTTATCGGTGAAGGATAAAACAGACCCTTAGATAAACCAACGGACTATGGAATTCCTTAGATTTTATCGGTGAAGGATAAAACAGACCCTTAGATAAACCAACGGACTATGGAATTCCTTAGATTTTATCGGTGAAGGATAAAACAGACCCTTAGATAAACCACTGAACTGGGGAATACCTTAGATTTTATCGGTGAAGGATAAAACAGACCCTTAGATAAGCCAATGGACTATGGAATACCTTAGATTTTATCGGCGAAGGATAAAACAGACCCTTAGATAAGCCAACGGACTATGGAATACCTTAGATTTTATCGGTGAAGGATAAAACAGACCCTTAGATAAGCCAATGGACTATAGAATAACTTAGGCTTCTATCGGTGAGGGGAAAAAACAGACCCATAGAGAAACTTCTGAACTGAGGAATAACTTAGGTTTCTATCAGTGAGGAGAAAACAGACCCATAGATAAACTACTGAACTATGGATTAGCTTAGGTTTGTATCGTGAAAGATAAACAGAAGTCCAGAGAAACCACTAAGTAGGGAATAGACTTATATTTATTTTAGATTTATATGGGTGAAGAAGCAGAAACGAACAAAAAAATATGATTATCTAAAAATAGATAACGCTATTTATTAGTATTAATTTTTTATTGATTTTGTGACAGAAGCACAGCATCTTCAATAATTCACATTCAGTATTGACGAGTCCGTTTATTTAATATTGATGACATTCACGAACGATGAGGTTGTTAATGGATAAGTTGCACGCGTGGGAAACGTTTACTAGTTCTTTATACGCTCCATTAACGACTTCCTGTAATAAATTTCAGACCAGATGTTTCACAAAAACTGCTATATACTCTTTACCAGTTTAGAGGGGATTACCGGGTTTAAACTGGTTGTGGCTTTAAATGGAACACACTGCTTAGAATTACCAGTAATAACAACCTCAACACCCACCTGATTATGGGAGGAGCCCCTATTGCAGAAAATACGCATAAGGGGCCTTTCACATATTTCTGATATTAGGAGAAGTTTATAATTACTGGTGTTTTATCGCCCCCCCTCCCCGGTTGCTAAGCGGCAAATCCGGGAACGTATAACACTTAATATCAGATTTCGATACTCGCGGTGGGTATAGTGCACATAGTTCATTGGGTAGCTTCGTGTAACAAACATAACGAAACTAACACCACCTAGGATTATTAAAAACACTACAGTAAAGTTTTCCGTATTTATAAATCTTTACCTGCACAGAGAAGGTGAAGGGTTCAGAGCGGTTGATTTGACACCCCCCCAAAAAAACTATAAAAACTAAATCACGAAAACTAGCTTCAAAAGCAAAGGATATTTTGAAATTCGAGCACTACAACAATACATGATAATTATTTAGTGTAGTTTAACGGGTGTTGTCTTTTAAGTAACAGTTTTAAGCTTTATAGTGTGATTTGCGCTAAATTTAGATATTTGCCGATTTACGCTTTTTTTTTACTTCATTTGGTAGTTTTACGCTGTCCAAGAGTTTGTTTGTTTGTTTTTTGAATTTCGCGCAAAGTTACACGAGAGTTATCTGCGCTATCTGTCCCTAAATTAGCAGGGTAAGAC
>NW_013670800.1:30408-31423 GCF_000517525.1 Limulus polyphemus | reverse complement strand
GTGGCCCAAGAATTGGCGGTGGGTGGTGATGATTAGCTGCCTTCCCTTTAGTCTTACCCTGCTAATTTAGGGACAGATAGCGCAGATAACTCTCGTGTAACTTTGCGCGAAATTCATAACAAACAAACGAGCGAAAATTACCCTAAAACAATGCCATCAAGAAAGGTCATGGGTCATAAACAAGCAAGCAAGAATTGCCATTTCTTAAAATGCAGTTTCTAGCCTGAGATTCGCGCGCGAGAGTCTTAAATTAATTATTTGTATTCCACAGTAGCCCTCATCTAGGGTTTATAACTCCGAATCCTCCTCTTCTTCTTTCCAGCTATAGCAATTCCGCCCACGTATTACTCCCGAATAATCGAAATAACAGGTTAGGATTATATATATATATGCCCCCTCCTTTCTAAATTACAGGATCGCAGAGTTTGACTGCAAAATTATAGCCTATGTTGTCACGTGGGCGAGCAAAAGGTTGCGTGTCAATAAGTCATCTTACTCAACTTATCTTATGGGGATCGTGATTTATCAGGTGGCTACTTATGATGTAAATCTATGTCTGTAAATAAGTAATTTTACAAAGATGATTAATTGATAATGTCCAATAAGGAATAATCAATACTATATTTATTTTCCACAAAAATAAAGCTTATTGTTTTGTGTCCACCAAAAGTCGTTAAATATTTCTCAACCATTCCTTTCGTTTGAGACGACCAGGATGATAATGCTGAATGTGGTTGTTAAGTTTGCTGAAGAAAATCGACTTTATAAAACAACAACAATAAATCTATGTAGTGTCTAAACATAGACTACTCTATTTTTTTTTCTTCTGTGTATATACGGTCGACTCACAATCTGAGGGTCGCGGGTTCGAATCCGCATCACACCAAACATGCTCGCCCATTCAGCCGTGGGGGGCGTTATAATGTGACGGCCAATTCCACTATTCGTTACTAAAAGGGTAGCCCAAGAGTTAGCAGTGGGTGGTGATGACTAGCTGCCTTCCCTCTAGTCTTAC
>NW_013670800.1:26943-29583 GCF_000517525.1 Limulus polyphemus | reverse complement strand
AATTTAGCAGTGTAAGACTAGAGGGAAGGCAGCTAGTCATCACCACCCACTGCTAACTCTTGGGCTACCCTTTTAGCAACGAATAGTGGAATTGGCCGTCACATTATAACGCCCCCCACGGCTGAAAGGGCAAACATGTTTGGTGGGACGGGGATTCGAACCCACGACCTTCAGATTGTGAATCGAGCGCACTAACCACCTGGCCATGCCGGGCCCTATATACTAGCGGTGTGTTTCTCGTGGGTTCTAGAACGATCGACAAGACTATCACGTCGCGATTGGTCTAGAGAAATCTATAGCCAGTGGTTGTCAATATTTTAAGCCTAACAAAATGTGACTCGACTTCCATGAAAATGATTCACTTATTTAAAGGAACATATGACGTTTTGTGAAAAATCTGTACGTGATGGAGAAAAATTGATATCATTTTCGGATTCGACGTACAGGAATTACTGTAGAACATGTAAAAATTACAAGACAATAAAACTATCGCATGCCTGTGTTATTCAAGGCATTTTAAACTGTCATTTCATATTCTTCACTATCACTTTATTCACTTGGCCAACTTTTATTTTTGATTTATTTATTTATCTTGCATTGGTCAGAAACAATTGATAATTTGGTAACTTCACATTTTAGCCCAAATGTACACTAGAATACGCTTCGTGTATAAACAGTTAGTGAATAATTGTCGTTACGACAGCTGTAACTACACATTTTAGCCCAAATGCACGATAGACTAGACAATTATTCACTAACTGTTTATACACTAAGCCGTGTGGTTACAGCTTTCGTAACATTTTAGCTTTTTGGTTACAAATTTTGTGAACGGCTTAATTACTTGCCCCCACCTCTACCCAGTAGCACAGCGGTAAGTCTGTGGGCTTACTCTGCTAGAAACCGGGTTTCGATACCCGCGGTGGGCAGAGCACGGATAGCCCATTATGTAGGTTTGTGTTTAACTGCAAACAAACAAAACCCCCAGTGGCACAGCGGTATGTCTGTAGACTTACACTGCTAGAAACCGGGTTTCGATACCCGTGGTGGTCAGAGCACAGATAGCCCATTGTGTAGCTTTGTGCTTAATTCCAAACAAACATAATGAAAGGTAGTGAAATAAAATAAAACAGATATCAACAAACTTGAATTAAGTTATACACACAAATAATCAGGTAAGTTCAAACTGTTAAGATTTACATTTTATTTATTTAAAAGGTGCAATTTTACATGTAGTCCCCACCATCAGTGGCTCAACGGCAACTCTGAGGATTTGTGACGCTAAAATCGGGTTTCGATACACGTGGTGTGCACGGTACAAATAGCCCATTATTAAACCTCGCGCTTAACAACAAACATAAACTCACGCGCAGAAAAAGATTATAACTTTGAACTTGAACGACATCTGATGTACACATGGGCTAGATCAGGATCTTCTAAAATTCGTGTATAGTAGCCCCCAATATTAAAGTATTGACAAGAGGGAGGACAGCCAGTAAACAGAATCTGCCGCCTACACGGTTACGTTTAACCAACTAGCGGAATTGCCTGTCACAGTTATAACGCCTCTCAGCGAAAATGGGGGCGTGTTCAATCTTATATCGTGGCTTGAACCCTGGATCTCTAATCCGTAGTCCGATAATTTAAGTAATAGGCCACGCGTAGCTCTTTTATTTTACATAGTTCCGTGGTATTATAATTTCTGTAAACAGATTATTTTTATAACACGAATTGCTCCCTGAAAAAATGATTGGTTATCGATTTTGTGTTTAAACTTTAAATTGAAAAGTGTGAACAATTTCAATTTTTAAATCGGCCACGATTTTTACTATCAAATATATATATATATATATATACGATACAAAATAACAATAGTGAGATGTATAAGGTTTCTAAGAACGTAATTAAATATTTGGATGGCCCCTCCATAAGAATCTAGCCCCAGGCTTAATTCACGCACCACTTGTGTATGCGAAAAATTCAAAGGGAACATTGGTGTAAACGGCCGTATTCGAACACCTGTTTATAATTTGTCAAATTCTAAATCATATATTTTATGTAGATACATTAAACTCACTGGACAGTGAGTTCAGGTGAGGAGAACGATATGAACATAAAGGTGTTGTAGAAAGTAAGTTCAACAGGTTTCTTCAAGTCCTCAAAACAACAAACCTGAACGTAAAACCCCCTGAATTTGGTTGATTTAAATTGTCCTTACTGTTTTTAGTCACATACAAAAAAAAACTGTGTGTTAAAGACAAACATTTGGAGTACATAACTTTAAATTTTAATTCTTTTTTAATAAGGGGGCTAAAAACTGTGCTGAAAGAAACACACGTGTCTATATATACATATATATAAGAGCTTCCACGGGCTCGAGAAAAAATTGTAGTGAACGTTTAACCAATGACGTAGAGTTATTTCTTGATACGTTTTGATACATTTCGTACAGTAATGAACAAGAAACACAACACTACAACTGGTATTGATTTCGATATTTATTTGATGGTTTGAATATAATATAACAACGTTATTGCTTTCTATTTGTTGAATAGATTAAAAGTCATTGTAACAGCGTTATTGCTTTCTATTTGTTGAATAGATTAAAGGTCATTGTAACAGCGTTATTGTTTTCCATCATTA
>NW_013670800.1:23645-26254 GCF_000517525.1 Limulus polyphemus | reverse complement strand
AACATAGTGTTTTAAAAAACGTTGTTGTTTTCGATCATTATTGAATAGATTAAACATAGTGTTTTAAAAACGGTATTGTTTTCCATTATTCTTGAATAGATTAAACATAGTATTTTAAAAAACGTTGTTGTTTTCGATCATTATTGAATAGATTAAACATAGTGTTTTAAAAACGTTATTGTTTTCCATCATTCTTGAATAAATTAAACATAGTGTTTTAAAAACGTTATTGTTTTCCATCATTCTTGAATAGATTGAACATAGTGTTTTAAAAACGTTATTGTTTTCCATCATTATTGAATAGATTGAACATAGTGTTTTAAAAACGTTATTGTTTTCCATCATTATTGAATAGATTAAACATAGTGTTTTAAAAACGTTATTGTTTTCCATCATTATTGAATAGATTAAACATAGTGTTTTAAAAACGTTATTGTTTTCCATCATTCTTGAATAGATTAAACATAGTGTTTTAAAAACGTTATTGTTTTTGATCATTCTTGAATAGATTAAACATAGTGTTTTAAAAATGTTATTGTTTTCCATCATTCTTGAATAGATTAAACATAGTGTTTTAAAAACGTTGTTGTTTTCCATCATTATTGAATAGATTAAACATAGTGTTTTAAAAACGTTGTTGTTTTCCATCATTTTGAATAGATTAAACATAGTGTTTTAAAAACGTTATTGTTTTCCATCATTTTTGAATAGATTAAACACAGTGTTGAAAGACTGGACAAATACATGATATATTCGTTAGAAACATAAAAGTTTTATTTTATTTTTTACTGTTCAGAGAATTTCGCCAATGGCTACTAGAGGCCTATTTGTACTAACTGTTCACAATTTTGATGTGATAGACTAGAGAGAAGGCAGCTGGCAAACAGCACCCACCGCTAACTCTTGGACTACTCTTCACCAACGAGTACTGGGATTTATCGTTACATTTTAACACTCACACAACTGAAAGGACGAGCATATTTGTCGACGCAATTGGATCCCGCGATCCGCAGATTGCTAGTTGAGCGACCAAACCACAATTTTAATTAAATGACAAGAACTGTATTTAATTTTTGATATTTTAAGTTCAAGTAATATTTTTTACAGTTGAAACAAAAAACTCAACAAATACTTTCTGTGGTTTGGTTTAAAGTCCTTCAGTAACTTCTTTTATCTTATTTCATAACGTCTATATGGTAGTCTAAATTCTTACTTATTTTTGACCTATTGTTTTTTCCCTAGTGGTATTTTTTAAATCTGTGTTAACCCTAGAATCACAACTATGAATCTCTTTATTTTGAGAAAAAAACAAACAAATAACAACAACAAAAAACGACTGTGTAATCTATTTATTACCTTATTTTCTATCATGTACTTAAAATTATCCACAAGAACCAATTTATTTTATAATTTGATTTTATGTAACTACTATAATTCTCAATAATTTCAACCCAAGTGTACTCCACAATTTGATTTTGTAAACACAGGAACTTTCCTATTAAATATTAACAAATAGTAAATTTGGATTAATGAAACTGTAATAAACAGGTATCCAACATTCCTAATTAATTATTTTTTATTTTACTGATTATACTTGTATATCTAACTATACTTTTTTTCTCTTATGTACAATTTTCAGCTTAAATTATCGTCAGTTTTCAAACCTAAAACGTAGCTCTCAAGTCTTAATGTTTTAATAAATTTAAATTTGGAAACTTTCGAGTACCCTTGAAGCAAGAATAAATGTTCAACACAGTTCAAATAATACGTTAACACTTAACTTTAGCAGATGAATTGAATAAACGCTAGTTTATATCGGCGAGGAAATGCTAGTACATTTGTGGTGCCATCTATAGAGATAGAACGATACTATCCTTTTGTAATTTAAAAAAAGGCTTAGCTAATTGAAAAAGCAACAACTTTTCTTTAAAACATAAACCATTTGTTGCAAATGCAATTATAATTGTCATTCAGCGTCAATCGATGTCATATGACAAGAAATGTTTTGTTTACTCATGAAATGAAATAATTTATAAATCTAGTTAATGGACAACTTTCTTTCAAATAGTATTCAAGTAGAAATCTGCCTCTCCAGTTCGTAACCTTCTAATTTTCAACCAGGTGGACAGATATTGTTCGACGTTCTATGTATACGCATGTTATTGACCTTCACAGATTAACTCAATCGTAGCCTAATGTTAACATTTTCTTGTAAGGAACATCGTTTGAATGTGACATAGATTGTATTAAAAAAATACCTATCTGTACATCGGATGAGTTGAAATTTTAGATATATATCTAAAATGGACTAACTGAAAGAATCAATAAGAACCTACTTGTTCTAAGGAACAATATACAATTACTTTGAATACATAATGAGTTATTAGGTAAATATTAGGCTGTGTGTGTGTGTGTGTTTAATAACCATGTTGCTAGGTTGGACAGTTCATCTGAATGTTTCTTAAAATTATGTGTTTAGTACCCCTCTTACAAAACTATAAACAGCTTATCGAGTGTTCTTGTTTAGAACCCATATTATAAGGTTATAAATAAGTTATCCAGTGTTCTTGTTTAGTATCCATGTTATAAGGGTATAAATAACTTATCAA
>NW_013670800.1:19073-22737 GCF_000517525.1 Limulus polyphemus | reverse complement strand
TAGAATCTCATGACGTGTTACTAGCGTCACGTGACTTCCGCTGTCGTAACAATATTCAATTTTATTTACAGTTTGTTAGCTAATTGTAATTTATCACTAACAACTATATCGACGACCACTCCTTTATACTTACCATTTTTACAACTTAAGCGAAATCTGTCAAAATCATTAAGAATACACAAATCAGGTTCATAACCTTTCAGGTTAGTTTCTGCAAATACCCAAAACATGAAAGTCTGTATAACGTCCAGTAGACTATTCACTCTACTGGTAACTCTTAACGAAAACAAGGTTTAGTAGGCATGGTCGGGAAACTTCCTGCATCTTTGCTCGAGACAATGTCATCGCTTCATTGCTGTGTTCTTCATTGTATGGGCTTGATGTTAAGACACTCGATTTGTAATATGTGGGTTATGAGTTAGAATTTAATCTCCTAACATGCTCATCCTTTCAGTTGTGGGGCATTATAACGTGACAGTCAATTCCACTATTTGCTGTTAAAAGAGTAGCCCAAGAGTTAGCGGTTGGTGGTGTTGGCTAGTTGCCTTTCCTCTAGTCTGTCACTGTTAAACTAGAGAGAGCTAGCACAGATAGCCTTTGATTAGCTTTGTGTGATAGTCCAAAAAAACAGACTAATAAATAAATCTAAAGAAAGTTCATTATTATGTAACAATTGATAATATTCAGGAAATATGTTAAAACAAGGGAATGACATAATTATGAATTAGTGAAGGTTTTCAAACATAAACAGTGAGTAATTTAGATCAATGTTAGTAACAAGAGTTATTTTATTGCACCTATTCAGTTACTCGTTCGTTTAGCCGTGGGTTTCTACAATTAAATTTATTTATGAGAAATATCGCATCATCATCGCCCTCTAGTAAACATCTAAAATAAGCTAATAAAAGTATAGTTTATAGCATATCCATCTTCCTGGATTGTGAAAAAGTCCATTAAACAATTCTAATACACATATAAAACTATCCATGTACCAAGTCTTTTTGGTGGTTTACTTTTCCGAGAGCAGTAGTATACAGATGAAATGACTTCTTGTTCCTTATCGCCACTGGCTCTCCTGTCAGTAAGGGAATTCTTCCTGGTGATCGTGTGAATTCACTTGTGGTTCTATCCTTGATGAACCTATGTAAGAAGTCTCAACAGGAATCCTGAGAACTTTGGCAGGTCGACTTTCCACTTGAAAATTCATCTCTCGAGTTACCCAGCTCACCATTTAATCACTGACGTACTTTCAAAGATGATCATGACAGTTTGTCCAGTTATGTCACATTGGTGGAATCCAGTCTCACCAGCATTAACATCATAACAAATTTTCAGTTTATCACTAGCTAATTTAACTGTTTCCGAGATAAAGTCATGTATTACATTATTGTAAGGCAGCGGAGTGACTATTCACAAGAAGTGAGTACAGAAGGCCCAATGGAACATCAGCATTGATGGTGTGTTGCCTGCAGCTTCATGTACTGCTATTAAAACATCTCATAATAGGAATGAAGGATCTTGATCTGACGTTCATCCATTCGAAGATTGATAAAGGGGTTTTGTTCTGGTGTTTTTTATTTCAAGGATCTATCACATTTTCACAAATAAGATTGATTGAATCAAAGTTATGTTCGTGTTATAAGTGAAGCTCTATAAGCACCCCAACTGTGCAGACAAACTCTTTGACGAATTTCAATGATAGAACAGTATATGCTTCTGGCCATTTGGTGAAATAGCCATCTCAACCATGGTGTATTCATTCCCATTATTACACTGTGGCAGAAAACTGAGCACACGGACAGCAATTCTCTCAAGTGGTGCTTCAGAACAGTACTGCTGTAGTTGCTCATAACAATTCTCTCAAGTGGTGCTTCAGAACAATACTGCTGTTGTTGCTCATAGCAATTCTCCTATGTGGTACTTCAATCCAATACTGCTGTAGTTACTCATAGCAATTCTCTCAAGTGGTACTTCAACACAATACTGCTGTAGTTACTCATAGCAATTCTCTCAAGTGGTACTCTACCACAGTACTGCTGTAGTTACTCATAGCAATTCTCTCAATTGGTACTCTACCACAATACTGCTGTAGTTACTCATAGCAATTCTCTCAAGTGGTACTTCAACACGATACTGCTGTAGTTACTCATAGCAATTCTCTCAAGTGGTACTTCAACACGATACTGCTGTAGTTACTCATAGCAATTCTCTCAGGTATTGCCCACAACATTCTGGTTGTGAGGGAACGTTTGTTTCTGTTTAACATCAGTGCCACTGAGTCATGTCCTATCTGCCATGCATGGGTATAGTCTATCCTCCACCTCTTAGTACTGTGTCCCATATCAGTGCAGGTTTGGGGACTTGTCTTTCAACTATTCCGTACCTCACTGATATCTGCCAGGACTATCCTTTACCATGTCCCCTCCCCAGTTTCTGGTCACTTGGCCTTCCAGTTTCATTATCTCCTCTTGCTCTGTAAATATGTCATCTGGCTCATGAGGAACCACTATGTGTACGAGCGAGTTCCCATGACTTTCCAGAGCATTTACTGTAAGGTCAAGTTCAAGCTGTTGCTCCATCTTGAGGTGGATTTCCAGCTTCTGGGAACTGGGGAGTTTTTCTATCATTGGCATCCTAATGTTTCTTCCCTGTTCACTATTGGCAATGAGAGGATTCGGCTCATAACTTGATGCATTGTTCTTTTTTTTGTATTATTTGTTTCCTGTTATTTTAATTTCTATTGAAATGACCAGTGTCTAAAATTTTCCGTATCTTTTACATATTCTTAATAAAAGAAAACAAAAAAATAATACCTGGTTTTGTACATAATGTCTACAATATTTCAGTACTTTGTACATATTGTGTATTACTTTCCGTATTTTATATAATGTAAAAGTCCGTATTTTGTACATATTGTATATAATTTTTTCTACTTCGTAATTCTCGTACATTTAGTTCATTATATTCACTTTCCCTGTTGTTCTTTTATTTTATATTGTAAATGTTTCATTTCTGTTTGTCCATCATTTTGTATTGTTCTATTGTACTGAAAATTGTTGTAAATAAATCTCAAATTGGTATCATACTTCAAAAACCTGGGATCCGTATGATGTCCTCCCCATTAATCCTCTGACCCCGGCATGGGGTTATGATTGTATGCACATACAGTAACCGGGGTGAAGTTGGAAAGCGTGGGTTCTGGAAATCTCCCTGTAACATTGGTCCAGTGCTCCGGGGTACTTGTACCATCCAGGAGGAACCGTTCCAGCTTTGCTGGACTCCAAATTAATCCAAAAATAGAGAATGTTTACTTACAACTGTATTATTTATGTTTCACATTAAGAAAAAAATACTTGGAAGTTCAGATATCTCTCAATAGATGGAGACTGTACTGAACTATTATTAAAAACCTGTACTTAAAACACAAAAGAAGTAAGTACTGTCACTACCTTATATTTGCACAAAACATGTCCTGATGCTTGTTCAATAAATATCAAATTAAATCCCTTTGTGTTCATTCCAGAATGAAAGATGCATAATTTATATTTTTTTCATAATTTTTTATGGTGGTTACGAGATCATCCAAATTTTCTGGACCCGAACAGAAATTGATTACTGAAAATAATAGATAAAATATAAAGTCTTCTCTTAGGAAACGTTTGGT
>NW_013670800.1:14519-18798 GCF_000517525.1 Limulus polyphemus | reverse complement strand
CAAAAGTATTTTTAATGTTAAGATGAAAATTACTTTGCCTGACAGATAGGCAAGATATGAAAAAAGCACGAGAGAAACATTACTTTATAAACCTTTACGTTTAATACAAAACAGATTTTTTGTGTATGAAAGCATTGTAATTTACGTAAATACATTTACACACAATATTCATAATGGAATGTATTTACTCCAAACTTTAAAATGGTTCTCATAATAGCAGTGGTGGTTTGTACCTCTATCTGTTCGAGATGGATTGGAAGGAACCTCTTGCAACAGCTCTGAAATCGTCCAAGAAAAATAAATGAACATAAGGTCAAATTTATATATTTATGCATATATGTGACAATTTGAATACAAATATCCTGTATCACGTGGTTGACGTCAATAAGCACTCATATTAGTATGGGTAGAAAGAAAGGTAAATACAGTTATACCATCCGAGACTTCGGAAATTCAAAGTGAGTAGCTAAAATTTTTTTGACGAAAATTATAATTAAAATATTACGTGACACGTGCAAGAAATGCTTCTTACATTAATAGCTACTATAAAATACTTATATATTTGTAAAAAAAAGTAGAACAAAATCTTCATTAGCAATGGATTCAATCGATGGGAATCGAAGTTCAATGATGAACAGTAGAGCGATGGCAGCAACAAAAGAACATTTGACACGTGTGTGTATACAATAACAAACATTTAATTATCATTTTTGTGTTGGTGTAGAATTTAAAAAATATTGTTCATATTAGCTATTTATTTTCGATATAATTCTGGCGAATTGCACCATTTTGTTTCATTCCCATGCTCACCTGCTCACACATTCTTCGATTGAGCATAACAGAGTCGTAGTCTGACGTCTCTCTCTCAGTTGCCTCTCACTCAGTCAGTTGGTCACTTTGCCTCATTCCACACAGAGTCAAAACAAAGCCTGATCTTTTCCTCATATCGTACCCGCAATATAGTCAAATACTGCAAAAACTTTGTGTTTTTTTATTCTTTTAAACTTCAGTTTTGTGAACATAAATGATTTTCTTATGAAGTCATTTGAAATGTTGGATACCTCCAGTTCAAGTAAAGTCCAAAAGTACAAAAATCACCCAAACAGTTTATACTACATTTCAGAAAATATATTACAGTTTCGTGAAGGGAAACATCATACACAAGGTAAAGGTAGCTTACTACCACTATTTTTGGTGTAAATTGGTAACTAATAAAAACATTGGGCTCCACATGTGTGTTCTACAATTTGCACATCTGGCTTGACACAGTAGTTGAATAAGAAGAGAGCAAGTATGCCATTTGCAGTTCTCATGATATGGCATGAAGCCAAAGATCATCTAACTGACTCTTATTAATGCTTGACTAATGTTTCTGGATATTCAACCGAAACTAAGCAATACAATAAATATCCAGATACTGCTGTAATAACACCAGTACCTCCCAGGGGTGGTCTTCCAGTGCCACATCCACCAGTGAATTGGGAAACAGAAGAGATATCCTGCGAAGAAGACAATGAATTATCTTCATCTAGTAATTCTATTCCTGTGGCACTTCAATATAAACTGCCTCATCTGATCATATAATAAGAGCTAAATGATCTGATTTGTGACTTGTCTTTATCAAAGCAGCATGGGGAACATCTTAGCTTTAGTTTACAGCAATTGAATTTATTAGCTTCAGGAACAAGAGTTTCGATTTACTTAAGTCGACATCAAAGTCTACAGCATACAAGATACTTTGTGTTTCTGTACAAATGTTGATGCACTAATGGAAGAATTAGGTACTGAACATCATCCTTAAGAATGGAGACTTTTATCGACTCATCTGAAGTTAGTCTGAAAGCTGTAGTTTTACACAATGAGAACACTAAGCCATTGATTCCTTTTGCTCATGCTGTAAACACAAAAGAAACTTATCAAAGCATGCAAATAATATTTGAGGCCATCAAATATAAACACCATAGGTGGAACATATGTGGTGATCTAAAACTTACTGTACTTCTTCTAAATCAACAGAATGGGTATACCAAACATCATTGCTTTTTATTTCTCAGGGGCAGCCGAGATGATAAAAATCATTTCAAAAAAGGAATGATCAGTGAGAGGTAATTACATACCAAGGAAACAGAATATCGAATATCAATCTTTAGTGAATCCTCAAAATGTGTTTCTTCCTCCACTTCATAATAAATTGGCACTCATGAAGGATTTTGTAAAAGGAATGAACAAATATGGTAATGGTTTCAGATATCTGTTCGACAACTTTCCAAAAATCAGTGAAGCAAAAATGAAAGGTGGATTTTTGTTGAGCCACAGATTCGGGAAATGCTGATGAATAATAATTATGAAACAGCACTCAATCACAAAGAACTTTCTGCCTAGAAATAATTCAAACTGGTTGCCAAAAATTTCTTAGGACATCATAGAGATGGAAAAGATGCTGTGATTATTGAGGTCTAGATGTCACTAAAGATGCACTTCTTACACCCCCACTTAGACTTTTATTCCAAATAATCTAGGTGTAGTGAGCGATGAGTATGGTGAGCGTTTTCACCAATGGAAAAGCGATATCAAGGATGAAGGAATCCTGCGATGATGAAAGATTAGTTTTTACAGCGTGAAACCGAGAACATACACAAAAGGCACAACAAGTCAAGCAGATATTTTGTAACAGAAAATAAAAAATAGTACCATGATGAAAGTTTCAAACATAGCCAGAAAGTATTTTCTGCATACAATATTATTATACTAATTGATTTTTTAAACTGGTATTGCTATTATGTATGGTTTTTGAACATTCTTAAATGCAATTTTCAACGAATAACTTATTAAAGAAAAAAAGTTGTTATTTTCACCATATATAAGAATATTTTGAATAAGTCTATCATAACTCGAAAACTGTAGATATTCAGTAATATTCAACATTGAAGTCTATCATAACTCGAAAACTGTAGGTATTCAGTAATATTCAACATTCTTTTTAGAATTAATATCATTAAACTCCTCAGAAATAGTAGCATTTTTTTCTAGTAACAGAGATTTTTGTTATTGCCTGGAGTAATTACAACTTTCTAGCAAACATTATTGAAATTGGAAAAGTCGATAACTGAAAAGCCATTCTGAGACTGGGCTTTGAACCCAGGACCTTTGGCTAACAGGGCCACTGTTAGTAAACTTTCTAACAAACATTATTTTGATTTAAAAACCAATAAGTGAAAAAAAACCGGAACTTTTGAATTACAGCACCAATGCTCTATCCAACTGTGATATCCAAGAGTACCAACTGCCCTCCTTCCTTTCACTCATAAGGCTTTTTAATTATGAATGTGAAACTTCATGCTATTTATTGATGTTTAATTTTGACTTGGAACTTTACATTTAAATGATGTCTCTGCTTGTTATCTCTACAGTCTTTACTATTATATCGTCCCCCGGTGGTACAGTGATAAGTCTTCGGATTTACAATGCTACAATCAAGCGTTCGCTTCCCCTCAGTGGACACAGCATATAGCCCGATGTGGCTTAGCTATAAGTAAATCCATATTTGCAATTATAAGTATGCAGTAGTCTTATGTATTGACCTGTAATTCTTTTCTTACAACCGATGTTTTTGTTAAGTATTTGTATAGGCTTTTACTTATATACATAATTTTATGTTATAACTTAAGTGTAATCAAATTACACTAATATATTTTAAAGCCAGAAAGCAATTTCTCCAGTTCGTCTGTTGGATAAGTCAGCGTCATAGTACATAAATTCAAATACATTCAGAGATTGTAAGTAACAATGTTTGTTTTAAGTAATATAGCAAATAAATAGTGTTCATAAGTAAGTTTAAATTTTCACAACCACCTAATCGCCTCAAAAATACGAAACTAATAAAACATAAGAAGACAGAGTCTATAGGAAAGGGATATATCTATACGCATCTAGCATTAATGACTGTCAGTAAACCTTGAAGGGTATATTAGACAAAAATCAACAAATACAATATTAATACTTTAAATAGGAAAGTGAGTAAGAAAACTATAGCATTAACTTTACACTATCAAGTCGAGTTTACTACATTAAACTCACCAGTTTCATGTTTACACTCTTGCAGAATGTAAGAAATTAAACACAACTAATACAAAGCTGTCCTTTGCATTTTATTCAAGCCCTAACATGCAAGGTCCTTTCTCACAGACTTGAACCCCTATGGAAATCATATACATTTATCAGGTAATGACAATTTCATAGTGAAGTCACAAATTTTAAGAATTATTAAAACATTTTATTC
>NW_013670800.1:7782-13519 GCF_000517525.1 Limulus polyphemus | reverse complement strand
GATACTTCGTGTGTTTGATACATTAAATATTAATTCAATTAATTATTCATTTATTTACTTATTTTTAGCGAAATTGGTTTGTCAGATATCATTGTTGTGAAGTGAAAAGTACCAAACTGTCGTAGTTAACACAAAAAATATTATGTTCTGCCATCTAGCGACGGTAAGCGAAAATATTATGAAATGTAGAAGTAATTCTACTGAGTAGTGTTTTCTTTTGTTATTTTCTCACAAAGTTGCGAGTACTAGGGGAAGATAATAACATTGCTCTTATATACAAATTGGGCAGGCAATTTTTTCACATCTTGCCTATCTGTCAGGCAAAGTAATTTTCATCTTAACATTAAAAATACTTTAGTGCATCAGAAAATTTCGAACTTTCATATGCAAAATTTTTATAATGTCAAAATAGTTACCAAAGGTTTGCTAAAGAGAAAACTATATATTTTATATATTGTCTTCAGTAATCAGTTTCTGTTCGGGTCCGGAAAATTTGAACGATCTCGCAACCACCATAAAAAATTATGAAATAAACATAAATTAAGCATCTTTCATTCTGGAATGAACACAAAGGGATTTAAATTGATAGTTATTGGACGAGCATCAGGACGTGTTTGTTGTGCAAATATAAGATAGTGACAGTACTTACTTCTATTGTATTTTAAGTAAAGGTTCTTAATAATAGTTCAGTACAGTCTTCATAAATTGACAGATATCTGAACTTCCAAGTATTTTTTCTTAATTTTTCTCCATCTATTGAGAGATAACTGAACTTCCAAGTATTTTTTCTTAATTTTCCTCCATCTATTGAGAGATAACTAACTTCCAAGTATTTTTTCTTAATTTTTTTCTCCATCTATTGAGAGATAACTGAACTTCCAAGTATCTTTTCTTAATTTTTTCTCCATCTATTGAACATTAAGAGATAGCATTGCTCTGATATACTAATTAGGCGGGCATATCCGCTTTGTGAAAAAAATATTTTAATTACTACTTTCAAAAAATATAACAGAAAATTTATCATACTAGGGAAACAAACTTTCGTTCATTTTCAGAAACAACCATTCAGAGATTGTAAGTAACAATGTTTGTTTTAAGTAATAAAGCAAATAAATAATGTTCATAAGTAAGTTTAAATTTTAACAACCACCTAATTGCCTCGAAAATACGAAACTAATAAAACATAAGATGGCATAGTCTATAGGAAAGGGATATGTCTATATGCATCTAGCATTAATGACTGTCAGCGAACCTTGAAGGGTATATTAGACAAAAATCAACAAATACAATATTAATACTTGAAATGGGAAAGTGAGTAAGAAAACTATAGCATTAACTTTACACTATCAAGTCGAGTTTACTACATTAAACTCACCAGTTTCATGTTTATACTCTTGCATAATGTAAGAAATTAAACACAACTAATACAGAGCTACCTTGCATGTTGGGGCTTGAATAAAATGCAAAGGACCATTTCTCACAGACTTGAACCCCCCTGGAAATCATACACATTTATTAGGTAATGACAATTTCATAGTGAAGTCACAAATTTTAAGAATTATTAAAACATTTTATTCAAAAGTTCGGAAACAAATGATATTTAAATCATCTCTCAAAGGACAAAATATACTCAGATCTAAAGGACTAATTATCTACCTGGTAAAAAAAACAACTCCCAATTCGACCAGGCTCGACAATTTATACACATAGTGAAAACAGCAAACACCCCCTTTCTGATTAAGGATTTCAAAGTCGTCTCATCAGGATCGTTTAATATTAAACTTTTATTTAGAGAAAATATATCTATTATAAATGAACTCCCAATTTTGAATAATAAAACAGCTTCATTATAATTGAATAACTTGTATAATATTGCTACAATTATTTTATTATCCTATTCTTTATTATTTATCTTTTAATTTACTCCATCCTTTTATTCTGTATTTTAATTACTCTTCGTAAAATGGTTGGACTTTGGACATTTTTGTACCTAATGTTGTACTCTGTTCAATTAGCTTGATGAAGATTGAAAGTTTATATTCCCAAACGTTCGAGAATTAAAAGATTGTTACAGTACACACACGTGTAAAATGTTATTTTGTTGCTGCCATCGCTCTACTGTTCAGCATTGAAATTTGATTCCCCTCGATTAATTAATGTAAGAAATATTTCTTGCACACATCACGTAACACTTTAATTACAATTATCGTTAAAGAAAACTTTAGCTATTCATTTTGAATTTCCAAAGTCTCGGATCGTATAATTGTATTTCACTATCTATCCATACTAATATCAGTGTTTAATGTGATACAGGATACTTTTGTCCAAGTTTTCACATGTGTGCATAGCTATATAAGTTTGACCTTATGTTTAATTTTTTTTCATGGACGATTTCAGAGCTGTTGCAAGAGCTTCTTTCCATTCCAACTCGAACAAAGAAGGAGATATTTATCACTTTGACATCATTCAACAGTAAACTCTTAGGAGTCAGAGGCTATTTGGAAAGTGGTTCAATCCAAAACGGTATTATATTTAAAGTAGAAATGAAGAAATCATACTTTAGTAGTTAGCTCTATTGTTGGAATATTCCTTTAAACTTTTATGATTTTCTGCATTTGAGGAAGCAGTTTGTAATGTATGAGTAGTTATTTAGTTTAATTATGAAATAGAACCCAGGTGAATATATACGTAGCTATATTGTTACTTTGGTACCTTACGTAGAATAGACATATACATTAGCTTTATGCATTTAAAAAATGTATTTATAGGAATAACATTGTTTATGAATATTCTTACAGTAAATATGATGAATATTTCTGCATTTTTTTTCTGGATTTGTTGTTTACGTCTATATTTATAGATATTCTATTGTTATTTTTACATATTTTTTCATGTTTTTTTATAACTTACCTGTACAAATGTAGGTAAGTTTTGTTAGTCTAAGTACGTGAACTTTAAACATCAATAACATTCAAATTCTCATACTTATTGGCTGTTAACTTAAGACCATTATTTCGTCTTATGTTGAAACAAACTGTAACTGATATCTTGTGCCTGTAGAACTTATCTGTCTACCGACAAGTTAGATCTTCCATATCCGGAGTTACGTGAACTCTAAACATCAATAACGTTGAAATTCTCATACTTTTTGGCTCAAAAAACGTTTCTATATGCAACATAAACATCATATGGCTCATACGTGTCATAAGGGGACGTTGTGTTTTAATATACCTAATACTCGCGTCTTTGAGAGTATTCTTACCATATACAACATAGAGGTCATTGATCACTATCTATTTCAGAATTTCTAACTGTCTCTCCTTGGCTTATGTCAACTGATCAGTGAGTATCTAAAATGCTTTCAATAGGAAATTAACATCGAGAAACGGTGAAATAGTTGATTAGTTGTTATTTGTTTTGGCACAAAGCAGAGAGTGGTATAATAGAATCAGCAGGAGGGTACTTTCTTCTGAATAACTAAGTTGACCATCACGAATTTAGATTATCTGAACACTTTTTTTATTTCGAATTCTACAACTCCTGCAACATGAACAGCGAATCAAGTAAAGTGTTCTTTAATATCATGTGAACAAAAATACAAGAACAATTTGACGATCTTTAATTATATCGGCGATTAGTCTATTATTTGGGCAATGCTTGAGATGTGGTTTGATAACACTTAAAACATTAAGAATTAGTCTGTCCCAGAGCACGGTTACATTCAGAATCTACTTGTTTTGTGAAGAGGGAAAAAATAATTATGTCATACACGTTTTCATTCAATCACTTCTATTAATTCAAGCATACTTGAAGCTAATGAAATCAGCACCATCAAATTACCTCGAATCATTTGAGGTTTCTCCAGCAGTAAATTTTGGTTGTTCAATGTTACTGACTGTCATCGTGCACACACACTGGAATATCTGTTGTTCGTCCATCACGAGTATCTAAAGCATATCTTATTTTGCAGTGGGAGGTCGCAGACTGACCGTTGAACCACTGGGGAGGGGAGGGCAGATAAATAAGTAGAACACAGGTAAACAAATGCAAAGTCTTTGTTCACAAATCTTTGATCTATATATTTCTGCACTGTGAAAATCTAAGTAATATAGAAATGAGAAATAGGGTAAAAATTTATAAATATTTTAGTAGCTACTTAGGGTTAGAAACAGAATGTGTTTCAATCATATATTTGAAAAAAAAATACTTCATTCAATTGGCTAAGGAATAGAATATGATATTATGGTTTCTTTATTCAAATATATGTAGAAGCAGTTTAAGTATAAAATAATAATTTACTTTAAAATTACATAAGTTAACAGATCGCCCACGAGATAAAAACATATACATTTCTTCAAAAATATTGAAGAATGCATATAAAAGGATATCATAATATTTCCTTGAATACTATTATGGAAATTTATAACTGATTAACTAACTACTTTTAGTTTAATTGACAATATATTTCAAACATTTTCTGGATCATGCATTATTTACAAACATAAAAACTATGCCTGTGTTTCATGTGGATAAAATGTTTGTTTGTTTGTTTTGAATTTCGCGCAAAGCTACACGAGGGCTATCTGCGCTAGCCGTCCCTAATTTAGCAGTGTAAGACTAGAGGGAATGCAGCTAGTCATCACCACCCACCGCCAACTCTTGGGCTACTCTTTTACCAACGAATAGTGGGATTGGGATTCAGCCCCCACGGCCGAAAGGGCGAGCATGTTTGGTGGGACGGGGATTGGAACCCGCGACCCGGTTACTTATAGTTGTAAAGTGTCAGTTCTAAAATAAAAATGTTATAATAATTGGATGAAGGTTAATTAAGTTTCACATATCGGCACCCACTGCATGTTTCTGTCAATGTCTTGTTCGGCCTTCACAGAGGACTTGCGAAAAACAACAATTAATTGTATTATAAAATAATGTTCACCAAGAGTGCGATGTGGTTATGTTATTATTTAAAAACTAGTGTTAGTTAACAACCTTCTCTAAAAATGATTATCAAAAGTATTTAGAAATATCGTATAAAATAGTAACATAGAAAAGATGCTTTTAGTGTTAACTTAAGGCCACTATTTCGTTCATATGTTGAAACAAACTGTAACTGATATCGAACTCCAGTGCATGTAGAACTTATCTGTTTACCGCTAAATTAGAAAAACTGACAAGTTAACTCTTCAATAACCGGAGTTATGTTCTCCTAAGGAGATCTAATATTTCATCAGGAAGATCTAATCAATCTAGAAATCGCGTAAATATATGGTTAAAAAAGTACCAGTAATTAATGAAGAATACATCTGCATGAAAACGTACACTGCTCGGTTTGGTTTGAATTTCTTAGCCATCCCTATTTTAACAGTGATGGACTAGAGGGAAGACAGCTAGTCAACACTAACCACCGCCAACCCTTGGGCTACTCTTTTACCAACGAATAGTGGGATTGACCGTCACATTATAACGCCCCCACGGCTGAAAGAGCGAGCATGTTTGGTGGGACGGGAATTCAAACCCGCAACCTCTTAAAACCCCTGACTTACCGTCACTTGACTCACAATACTTCACATACAGACAAAACCCCTTAAAACCCCTGACTTACCATCACTTGACTCACAATACTTCACATACAGACAAAAACCCTTAAAACCCCTGACTTAACGTCACTTGACTCACAATACTTCACATACAGACAAAAACCCTTAAAACCCCTGACTTAACGTCACTTGACTCACAA
>NW_013670800.1:0-7579 GCF_000517525.1 Limulus polyphemus | reverse complement strand
CCGTCACTTGACTCATAATACTTCACATACAGACAAAAATCCTTAAACCCCCTGACTTACCGTCACTTGACTCATAATACTTCACATACAGACAAAAATCCTTAAAACCCCTGACTTACCGTCACTTGACTCACAATACTTCACATACAGACAAAAACCCTTAAAACCCCTGATTTAACGTCACTTGACTCATAATACTTCACATACAGACAAAACCCCTTAAAACCCCTGACTTACCGTCACTTGACTCACAATACTTCACATACAGACAAAAACCCTTAAAACCCCTGACTTACCGTCACTTGACTCAGAATACTTCACATACAGACAATCACGTTAACACAGATAAAAGCATTTATACCCACAAATCACTCTGTGTCTCTAGCAACTTACAACACAGTAATACCTACGGTATTAACAACCTAATTCTTAAAAATCTAACGGACTTATTAGCTCTTATCCATCTATGGAAGCTCAAGAGTTGGCGGTGGGTGGTGATGACTAGCTGCCTTCCCTCTACTCTTACACTGCTAAATTAGGGACGGCTAGCGCAGATAGCCATCGTGTAGCTTTGCGCGAAATTCAAACCAAAACCAAACTAATGCTTACGTTTTGTATACTATTGAGTACGATATTCGTTTCTAGAGAACTGTGTAATTGGTTTAAACAATGTTCCTTAAGTCTAACAAGAGTATTTAGTAAACCTAAATGTAGGTTTACTGTAGCTGCTTGAATTGTCTAATTCATTATTGCTAGACCCCCCAGTGGCACAGCGGTATGTCTGCGGACTTACAACGCTAGAATCCAGGTTTCTATACCCGTGGTGGGCAGAACACAGATAGCCCATTGTGTAGCTTTGTGCTTAATTACAAACAAACAAACAATAATTCCTAATTTTCAAATCGCGGGGTAGTAAAGGGGGTTTTAAAGAAAGAGTAAATATAGTTCTCTTTTACCAACGAATAGTGAGATTGGGATTCAGCACCCACGGCCGAAAGGGCGAGCATGTTTGGTGGGACGGGGATTGGAACCCGCAGCAGATTGCGAGTCGAGCGGCCCCTAACCACCCGGGTCACTAGAATAAGTTCTTCAATTAATAGTGGAAATTAGTATTTGCTCTTACAGTGATGTAAAGTTTCTGATATTATATATATATATATATATTCCCCTTCAGTTGCGTGTTTATTGCATTTACATTGTCATAAAGAGTTTAAAGCTAGCAAGAAAATTATAGTAATAGAAGCCTGATTTTGTTTTTAAAGAGTAATGAACCAATGTTTTAAGTCACTTTCTTATTGGATTATTTCCTTAAGTTTGGATACCGGCTCATCAGGTTTTCTTAACAGCGTGTACGTTAGTAAAAGTGTTCATACGTGGACTGAATTAGTGAATGTTCTCACAAGTATATTTTAGTCATTGAGTGGATTACGTTTTAGCTTCTACTTCAATGATTTCAATACAACCTATGAGATTAGAAACTGTATTGTGACTAAAACAACGAATAATTAGTTGGAATATATACAAATCAAGATGTCTGTAGTGGAAGGAACAAGTTTACACTGGGCAGACATAATTGTTATTGTCACATATTTTGTAATCGTTCTTGCAGTAGGATTTTGGGTAAGTCTTTGTTAGTGAAACTTTTGAAACTATTATATCATAACGCGGCCTTTTTTTTTAAGGTTTTGTTTGTTTGTTGTTCAGACGATGGGTTATCTGCGCTTCGAGCACCCACCGCCAGTGTCGAAAACCAATTTCTAGTGTTATAAGCCTTTAGGCCTACCGTAGAGCACCAGGGACTTTTTTTTCTCAAAGAACAGTATATGTAGTAGTGTTTTTTTTCGTTTTTTATGTTTATGTGTGTGTTTAGCACAAATCTAAACAATGTGCGTTCTGTTCACCACTGGCCCAATGGTTATTTTCCATCCTAGTGATTTCAAATTTAAACTTTCTAAAATAACACTTACACTTCAATTAACGTTCTGTGTATTCTCACCATGGCTATTTTGAATTAATGTAAGCTCTTGCTTTCATTCTTAACGGTTTAACAATCCTTAATTTATCGAAGTGTTTTATAAAACATTAAATTTCAATTTAAACAAACTTTTGGATACCTAATCAACATATCGCCCTTTTTTTCGCGCCAATTTCTATTTTGGCGATTAGCTTAAGTTTGAAAGTTGTATTTTAAAACGTGGTGTGTGTGATCGGTACATGTTGTATAGCTAACCGAGATGTGATTAGTTATTGTTTTAACACATTAACTTTGGAGATTCGTATCTTGTCATTCACATGTGCACTTGTGTTCATTTAGAACAACAGTATATTTAATATAAAACGTAATAAAATGAAAATATTTTTCGTTCTGTTGTCAGCAGATATTTGTGTGGTACTAAGACGAATCAGTAATTAAAGCTTCACCACCAGCTGTACGTGGGCTAAATTATATTTATTTAACACAATGCATTCAACGTTCGGACAGCACTTGTGGTCATCATCAGAAACTAATTACATCATTTTTTTTTTTTACGAATTTCTTTTAAACGATTTATGTTTTAGTAGTTTCCTGGTTTGTGCACAATCATTTGAAATATGTGAATAAACAAATCTAGCGTTTATAGAATTCTGGTTGTTTGTACTACACTAGTTATGTGGGCACGACAACATATAACTATAACAAAATTATATATTCTACTAAACAAATTCATGTTGAATATACGTTATATATATGAAGGTATTAATAATGGTTTCCTTATTATCATTAGTTTTGGAATGTTCTTCCACTGGGAGGGTATTTGTCCAACCACCAAAAATTTCAATGTACACGTTTTTATAGAGGAGGGTAATGTGAGATGATACATAGTATGAATAATACTCTTGTGATATTCTCAGGTTCACTTAATTCACTCAAAGTAAAATGAGTAGGTGTCCCACAGAAGTATAGGCAGATAGCTTATTGCGAAGATGATATCTTAATTTTTCTGTTCTAGACTGCATCTGACACGAAAGAAAGAGGCTGTACACAAACGTTTATACAATCACAATGTTTATTGCACAAAAACACAATCCAAGTTCGAGTTCACACAAGTGTAAACTATGGTTTACTCCAGGTCTTGATTTGTTTCTAAAGACGCTCTATACTCTCGACAACAGCGAGTCACAAACGCAAAACACAACATCAAAATTAGAAAAACAAACGAAATAACATAACAATAGTCATACAACACAACAAATTAATAATAGCCTTTTATATCGTGACATATACATAAACAAAAAAAAAAAAAACCCGGGTTAGCTCACGGTATACACGCCACCAAAGCGACTGAAGGCTATATCCCTGGAGTGTCACCCGACTTGCCAACAGAAAACACCACTGTCTAATTTAGTACAACATTTGTAAAGTTACAGCAATCTTCGCTGCTGAAACTTTTACGTGACACCCTAGTAATGTGAACCAGATAATTATATAACTAGAGTGAGAGGAACTCAGTTGTTTCCTTGACCGATTTTCTCAAACACACTCTTTATGCACAATCATTCTAACAAATTCTTCATATTATTTAAGGACGTAGAAAACGTTCTAGCATTAACAACTTAAAACGAATGAAAATTCAACCCATGCATCAGTCAAGAAATGGGAATAATTCATCCTATCCTTTGAAAAAACACTGTAATACACGCTGAAAATTGATGTAAACCAATTTAACAAAACAGTATTGGATACTATAAACTAAGCAAGCTGCACTTTAGCAACGAAATAATCAAATAAAAACACTTCAACAGCGATAAAAATAACCTCAAAGTAAGAAACTTTGACCATAAAAAACACAAAAAAAACACAAGAATTAAGATCCCTTTTAGAAGGGAATGACTCTACAAAGCGACACAATGGGCTATCTTTACTCTGCCCACCACGGGGATCGAAACCCGGATTCTAGCGTTGTAAGTCCGCAGACATACTGCTGTGCCACTGGTGGGGGGGGGTGAACAGTGTTTATTTGAAGCTAAGCACAAAGCTACACAATGGGCTATCTGTGCTCTGCCCACCACGGGGATCGAAACCCGGATTCTAGCGTTGTAAGTCCGCAGACATATACCGCTGTGCCACTGGAGGGCAGGGAATGGCTGACAAAATGAAATGTACTAATATAAAACTATTCATGACTCAAAGTGCGATGGTACCGTTACAATAAAGAAAAAAAAAATCTTACAAAAAAAGTACAAATGAAGAACGAACACTTTTACAGAAGAATATCTTTTAACACTAAATTACGTATGCGATACGAACTAAAGCTCTCTATAAATAAAAACCTACAGAGCAGTCTTACTATTAAGATATATAAATGTAAAATACCAAAAAAAATGCAGTGATAATAATAGTACATAATTACAAGAAAACATGTTTCATAGTGTATTTACAACGAAATTTATAATAAGATATACAAAAAGTAAAAGAAACGAAAAAAGAAAAGAGAACACGACTGCTTACTTACGGGAGTCCTGACAGCAGGTTTTATAACAAAGTGGGGGATTTGCGGTATTTGCTGACCTGATAGAGGATCTAGTGGGCCCTTTTAAGGGCCTTTCTGAGTCTTTGACAGCTCATATTAGAGTCAGTGTACCTTTCCCTCCAGCTGTGATGGAGTCTCTGGACATTCGAATAGATGGTCCTCCTCCTAGTTGTTCTCATGCTCTCCACTTGACTGCCTGCAAACTTCTCAGGTCACTCCACTTGGCTGCCTGTAAACTTCTCAGGCCCCTTCACTTGGATATGTTAGTATATTTTGTTTAGGTGTTGAAAGTAGAGGTTGTTGGGTGGTGGTATTTATTTTTTCAGTACTCTTTTCTGTTGAGCTTTTAATGTCGTATATGCGTTGTTTTATTTGTTTGTATATCTCACAGCCTTTCTAGCTCGCTTTTACAGCATTTTGGTTGTGGTTTTTCATGAGTGCACCGTGTTGCATGATGATGATCTCCACCACTGTCAGACATACTGCAGATAGATGTCCAAATCTTTGGCAGTGGAAGCATTGTGTTGGTGGTGTTATTGTTTATTCTACTTGGTATTTTTGATACCAAAGTATCAATCCGTTGTTAATAATATTGAGTGTTGTATGTGTCTACCCTTATTAAGTTTGTGGGGTTTTGTGTGAAGTTTGAGATTATACTTTCTACATTTAAGTATGGAATGTTTTATTCTGTTATTTGGTCATTGTTTATGGAGTAATGAACTCCCCGTATAACAAAGGATTTGAACTGGGGTTTGTTTATTTGACCTCTGCCAAAGATGTCGCATGGTCGTTCCTTTAGCAGCCTCTTTAGGACGGCGACATCCTTGTCCTAGGACAAGGACAAGGATGTCGCTCCGGAGGAGAGGCTTTATGTTTGCTATGGTTGCGTTTGGTTTACACATCTTAATTTCTGAAGCTAGTTGAGGTTCATTATAGCTTCTGGGAATTCCTTCTATGTTAATTGAATATTTTGGTGTTGTTGTTTTACTTGTTGTGTTAGTTAATTCTTCAGTTTCTTTGTGTGTGTGTGTGTGTGTGTGTGTTTTTTTTGTGTGGTATTTCGTTTTTGTCTCTATGATGTTACCAGGGTGAATCATTCTTGATTTGTATCTTCTTCTTCGTCTGAATGTTGTGTTGAGTTTTTTTTCCGTTTATTTATAGTAATTATATCGACATCCAAGGTTTTGGCTGTGTTACTTTGTTAAATGCTATCTGAATTTTGTGTTTTCGGTTTCTCTACAGGGTTCACGAGCTCAACTTTTGTATGAGCTGTTTCTGTATCATTATCCCAGTTTTCTGCTGAATCGTTTAATTTGCATTTTCTTCTTCGTGTTTTTCTTTTTCTTCTTACAGCTGCACTTTGTTGTTCTATTGTGTCAAGTTTTTTTTTTCTTTTTGCTTGTGAAAATAGAATATTGATTGAGCTTAAAGGTGGTTCCTTTAATACTAGGTTAACTAAAATGCTACGTAATAAACTTATACTTACTCTTTTTTGTTGTTTCTGGTGCCGTAGTTTCTATTTGTTGGTCTTTATTCGTTGCCATTTTTTAATTAGCGTGAAGTGCTGTTTCACGCTCTCGCGGGCGGTCCTTCTTTATTTTACTCTGATTTTACCTGTATTGTTATGATCTGAATTGTTTTAATTTGATTCTCTAATTTTCCCACTGTATGCAAGGAATATTAGTATTAGTAAATATATGCTTCATATCGCATACTTGTTTAAGCTGGAAAAGTATTGTGGTTGGATTTAAAAACGAAGATTCCCTCCCCCAAACTATTTCAAAATTAAATGCCTCGTCTTCCGTGAACTACTTTTCACAACGTTTCGCAAAATTCGATAATTTGAGGTTTAAGATCCAGGTGTCCCCCCGCTGGGACAGCGGTAAGTCCACGGATTTACAACGCTGAAATCAGAGGTTCGATTCCCCTCGGTTGACACACCAGATAACTCGATGTGGCTTTGCTATAAGAAAAACATACACATTAAGATCCAGGTTTTAAATTTGCTGAACTTAGCCTAAAACAAATGGCGAATTTACAGACGATTTGACTTGTAGTTCGTTCAGTGTGTGTTATTAATGAATAAAACTTAGGGATCTATTATAGAATAGTAATAGAATAAATATTTAGTATATTCACTCATTCAAAAGCCGTAAATCTAATAAAACAATGGATTTAAATCTAATAAAACAATGGATTTAAATCTATTAAAACAATGGATTTAAATCTAATAAAACAATGGATTTAAATCTATTAAAACAATGGATTTAAATCTAATAAAACAATGGATTTAAATCTATTAAAACAACTGATTTAAATCTAATAAAACAATGGATTTAAATCTAATAAAACAATGTATTTAAATCTAATAAAACAATTGATTTAAATCTAATAAAACAATAGATTTAAATCTATTAAAACAATGGATTTAAGTTTCAGTTCTTTTTCAGTATTCTTTTCACCCACAAAAGTAAATATATCTTGTTAACAGCATCCAAACTGCCCCCCCCCCCAGTGGCACAGCAGTATGTCTGCGGACTCACAACGCTAGAAACCGGGTTTCGATACCCGTGGTGGGCAGAGCACAGATAGCCCATTGAGTAGCTTTGTGCTTAACTTCAAACAAACAAAGCCAACAAACTCTAGACAAACGTTTCTGAATTCAGGTTGGTATGAATTCCCCATTAAACAAATATACTGTGTATTAGTCAAATAGACCGTTTATTACAGACTAGAATAGCTACAATTTCAATACTATTGATTAGAATAATCTTGAAGACGATTGATTGGATTTTACAACTGCAGTTTGCTTTAGTCACAATGCACGTACGTCTCCAGTGGCTCAGCTGTAAGTCTGAAGGCTTATAACATTAAAAACAGGGTTTCTTATACATTTTACAACTGCAGTTTGCTTTAGTCACAATGGACGTACGTCTCCAGTGGCTCAGCTGTAAGTCTGAAGGCTTATAACATTAAAAACCGGGTTTCTTATACATTTTACAACTGCAGTTTGTTTTAGTCACAATGGACGTACGTCTCCAGTGGCTCAGCTGTAAGTCTGAAGGCTT
>NW_013670799.1:67887-75419 GCF_000517525.1 Limulus polyphemus | reverse complement strand
TATCTGTGCTCTGCCCACCACGGGTATCGAAACCCGGTTTCTAGCGTTGTAAGTCCGTAGACATACCGCTGGCCAGAAATCAGTCCCCACCGATACGATACCACATAATATTCTTATATTTTAAGTTGTGAATGTGTTATAAAAGTGACAATCAATTCCTTAGCATGGATAATGGGTAGCAGGGTGATGCTAACTGGTTCCATTCGCTCTACTCGATAGGTCAATGGCTTGCCATGGTCAGGTGGCTACGGCACTCGACTCGCAATCTGAGGGTCGCGGGTTCGAATCCCGTCACACCAAACATGCTCGCCCTTTCAGCCGTGGGGGCATTATAATGTGACGGTCAATCCCACCATTCGTTGGTAAAAAAGTATCCCAAGCGTTGGCGGTGGGTGGTGATGACTTGCTGCCTTCCCTCTAGTCTTACACTGCTAAATTAGGAACGGCTAGCGCAGATAGCCCTCGTGTAGCTTTGCACGAAATTAAAAACAAAAACAAAACAAAAAAAACGATAGGTCAATTTAGGGACGGCGGCAAAAATACAAATACATTGCTTTCGTGACTCGTGAATAATGAAGCATTTATATCCAAAATGGCACGCCCTCAGCCTAACGAACCTTTGAAATCACTGACTTCTAAGTCAGTGTTGTATAACAGTAAAAATAAAATCCATTTAAATCACTTATATAATTCAGTATAAAAGCCACCAAAAAAACTAAAAGTATGTTACGTTCGTACAGTAATCGAAAAATTAAAATTAGACAATTATGTCATTAAACATAAAAGCATTAACACTCAGAAATAAATTATTCTCATAAAGTTACCGAAAATTTAAAATTCACCTTCAATTAAAAGTTATATTATTCAGCATAAAAAAAAACTCATCAAAAATCAGAAGTAAGTTACACTCTTTTATTATGCTGTAATTTATCTTTTAATTTGTAAAATATCAAAATAATTATCATTATGAATTCAATTAGGAAAACAGAAAAAATATTGAAGCACTAAATTTTTGTGTAACATTCTCTCCGCTAAAATGTTTATTCGGTTTAGAAGAAAAATTATCAATTCTTCAAATATTCTTTTCTGATTTGTAACTCAAGAACCCAACAAAAGTAGTAACTATTTAAGATGGTTTTAAACTCAAGAACCAAACAAGAGTAGTAACTATTTAGAATGGTTTTAAACTCAAGAACCAAACAAGAGTAGTAACTATTTAGAATGGTTTTAAACTCAAGAAGCAAACAAGAGTAGTAACTATTTAAGATTAAACTATTTAAGATTATTTGTAACTCAAGAACCAAACAAGAGTAGTAACTATTTAAGACAAAACTAGTTTTTGGTGTCTTCCAAACTGGTATAAAAGCACAAAATTTGTTTACTGCTTTTAAATTGTTATTCAGACGAGTATATCTCTTATTAATAATTATTCTTTTGATATTTGGGTTTGAATTTCGCACAAAGCTACACCAGGGATATCTACGCTAGTCGTCCCTAAATTAGCACTTATAGACTCTTGGTCTACTTGTCTACAAACGAATAGTGGGATTTACCTACACATTACAAAAAAACCCACGGCTGAAAGGGCAAGTATGTTTGGTGATTCGAACCCGCGTCCTCCAGATTTCGAGTTGAGGGCCTTAATCACCAGGCCATGCCAGGCAAGGTAGATGGATAAATAGCTCAGGCTGAAACTACAGACATTTATCTCTAGATTTTGCAGTTATCTTAAAGGAGCTGATATTTGTCAAATTCTGCGTAATTATTTGATTTTCAAAATATAGCTTAACATTATTTAGTTTACAACTAAGCCTAAAAAGTTTGCAAATATGGATTATATTCTGTAACATAGAAACCACATTGTATCCAGCTACGTCTGTGGCTACTGTTGCTATAACAACTACTCTAATATTTTTTTATTGGTCGAAATTATCTCTCAAGGTGAACTCGGTGCTTAAACCCCTTTGTTGTAAACCATAGTATGTAATGTTCTAATTATTAGGTACACATGTTTTTAAAGTTTTAATGTTTGAAAATTATATTCGCTGTAGATGTAATCTACTTAAATGCCTTAATTGAAAATATTGTATACTTACATGAAACTTAGAAATAACATTCACAATACTAAACATACAGAAGAAAATCATTTTATGTGTCGCAAAATGTCTCTAAAGAGAGTTATCGTTGTAACTGTTTCGTGGCTAATTAAATGTATAAAACTGTTTATTATTCAAAGACATTAGTTTATTGGCAATAAACTTTCATAGACATTAGTTTGTTAGCATTAAACTTTCATAGACATTAGTTTGTAAGCATTAAACTTTCATTATCATAGTTGTTATAAACATTAGTTTTTGGTATTATACTTTCGTTATCGTTGTTGTCACGTTAGTTTGTTGGCATGATACTTTCATTATAATTGTTGTCATAAACGTTAGTTTGTTGGCATTATATCTTCATTATAATTGTTGTGATAAACGTTAGTTTGTTGGCATTATACTTTCATTATCATTATTGTGATAAACGTTAGTTTGTTGTCATTATATCTTCATTATAATTGTTGTCATAAACGTTAGTTTGTTGGCATGATACTTTCATTATAATTGTTGTGATAAACGTTAATTTGTTGGCATTATACTTTCGTTATCATTATTGTGATAAACGTTAGTTTGTTGGCATTATACTTTCATTATCATTATTGTGATAAACGTTAGTTTGTTGTCATTATACTTTCATTATCATTATTGTGATAAACGTTAGTTTGTTGTCATTATATTTTCATTACTTAGTTAGACTCCCAACGAGCGTCGAGGAACAACTACAAACAGTAAAGTTTCACGATAAAATATATTCGTTGTCATTAAATTAGTCGAACCTGTTTTCAAAATTTTTAGTACAGTAAATTAATAAAACATATTTCTATATATTAATATAATTAACAGTAGCTTTTCACTGGTTTATCTAATATATAAAGCTAAGTTTGTATCTGTTTGTTCGAACCTTTCAGCCGTCTGTTCTTTATATGTTTCCACATTTTTCCATCAATCAGCACCCAACTTGACACAGTGATACAGGATGACACGAGGAAGGTCACGAGGGGGTTTGACCCCCCCCCCACTACCATCTAATTTCATATTGATAGAATTATTGAAAACAGTATGTCATTATTTTCACTATTGGTACCTATATGTATTTTTATTACACTTTTAATGTTTATTTTGTTAAGAAAAAAAAATAGAAGCACAATTTCCTATCCTTTGCTACAAACGTGTTTTTATTTCATCCGTCTAACGGACGGGTACTCCAGATAATATACATTCATATTATTTAATAGAAAATCACATCCAGAGCGGTATCTTTCTGTGATTATGTTTTACTCTTCTTGGGTTTCCTTTGTTAATTGTGTATTTTTTTAGCTACAGCTTTCTCTGTTGGTCTATTCGATATTTCCTTAGCTGCGTTGTTAGAGCTATCTGACTGGCTGAACCTGTGATCTAAATGATCAGCTGAAACCAATAGCCTAACTGATGAGTTGAGACCAGTGGTATAACTGATCGACTGAATTGGTTACCTAACTTATTAACGGAACAAGTGATATAACTGATCAGCTGAAACCTGTCATCTAACTGATCACCTGAACGAGTAATATAACTGACTTAAAACTGTGATCGAACCAGCTTAACACATCGCTGGAATTGAAACTCTAGTTTGAGCTCTCAAGCTTACCGCTGAGACACCAGAGGGTCCTGCTACTTTAGTAAGAAACACTAAAATACAGAATTAATATGTAAGATAAGCCATTTTGATATATTCAGGAATATAAAACGTTTCTCATTGTAATATTTCGCAATGTTTTTTTTTTTAGGGGTGGGTAATATTTTACGTTTCATTATTAACAGTAATTTTTATGAAGTAATAGAATGTTATTGAACATCAAAATTTATAGTTTATTACTGAGGGTGTAACAGTACTAGGTTTATTTTCTACTTCAATTATTTATTTTTTATAATACTTATAATTTTTCCGTAGCGCTCTCTAGTGGCAGATAGAACTACTGAAGTGAATGACAATATACTATACTTTTATTTTATCTGAATAAAATTTTACTCTTTAGTTTTTACATATAAGTGATTCTAAGTATAATATTTAGTGGTAATCCTAAGGGCTAATAACGCTAATAATTGGGTTTTGGTACCCGCTATTGGCAGAGAACAGGTAGCCCATTGTGAAGCTTTACGCCTAACAACAAAAATCTAAGAATAACGTATTTATATATTATCTATGTGTAATTTACTTTGTAGATAAACAACTAGTAATTAAAATCACCATGGTTCCTAATAGGTTCTTTTCTTTAAGAAACTTGTTAGTTTGTTAATGTTTACTGCGGAAATCGAACCACGAATGTTAGCATTATAAGACCGAAAGCTTATTACTGAGCTACCGTAAGCTTACTTACATAGGCCTAAAGTAGTTTATTCTTCATACAAATTATCTACCCTTTCCTTTGCCTATTTAGGCCTATTTATGGCCTTTAAAAAAGTTGACAACTCTACATGTTTCGACGTTGCAACGTCAAAACACGTAGAGTCGTCAAATTTTTGAAAGCCATAGACAGGCCTAAATAAAGTGTTTTTTAATTGTGTAACAGTTTTAACGTTGAATATTATTTATGATTTTAACTTTATACACAAATGCCAAAATACAATAATTGATTCAGAGTGCTTTTCATGATATAGTCGCTTTTTTGCTTGTTAATTAAACCTTAACTTCTAGACAGTTGTTACATAGCATTATCGGTATTTGGTTTGAAAATTCAAATTTCTTTGTATTTCTTTATTTATGTTTGAGCATGAAATTTTGTAGTTTTTAATTCACCATAAGCACCTCTGGTAACTTATCCATGAAGCACTGTATGATAACTCATCAAAAGAAACTTTGTGTGACAACTCATCATTCTACTGCTCATTTTCCCATATCAATTAGGGTTAAGTACATTTCTGATACACGTTTATCTTTTCGTGAGAAGTATAGAAAAATCGTACATAGTCGGTATTTTCGCAACCAGTCATTCCTTAAATATTGACAACTCATCATTCTACTGCTCATTTTCCCATATCAATTAGGGTTAAGCACATTTCTGATACACGTTTATCTTTTCTTGAGAAGTATAGAAAAATCGTACATAGTCGGTATTTTCGCAACCAGTCATTCCTTAAATACTGAGAGTTTTCATTAAAAGAGTTCCATTTTCAAAACCATACATCAAGTTCATCTTTCTAGTGCGATAATATCAAATTATAATTTTTCATGAAATTTTTGAAAAATACCAAGGGTATAGCCTTGGTAGTTTTGATGTATTTTTTTTTCTAACACGCAAAAATAACTGTTACGACAGCGAAGTCACGTGACGCTGGTAACACGTCATGAGATTTTCGAAGGATCGTGACTTTTCCTGGAAACTCTAGTCTTTTCTAGGCGCCCTCTATTTTAGTATATAAGCCCGGCAAATAATTGCAGATAGAGATAGAGACAGATAATTGAGTCAAGTGAGCGGTAGTAATATAAAATGTGTTTTGTTATCGAGATTGCAAACGTATTGACTGTGGGAATTCTGTGTATTATAAAGTTGTATCGAGAAATAATAAACTAGTTTTAGTTAAGAAAGGACTTGTATCACTGAAGTTTCTCGGAAAATTAACAAACGAACTGAGACGTAACAGAACGTATTTTAAACCAAAATTAAGTGTGAAGTCTCCGATTCTGTTCATTTCTTAGAAGAGCTAATGAATGAAACATTACGACTTTAAAGATAAATATTATATCGTTTCTAATTCTAAGGCTAAACAAAAACAAACAAAATTCTCTTATTCCCAATAAAAACATAGTGAAATTTGGAAAGTAGCCGTAATAACCTTGTAGACCGAATAGTTTGGAATGAAAATTCCTCTTTTTAAAGCTCTTCTATTAACTTTTTTTAATTGAGAAGTATTGTTACGACAGCGGAGGTCGCGTGACGCTAGTGACACGTCATGCGCTTCTCGAACGTTCATGTCTCTTTCTGAAATCTCGAAAGCCTACTAAATATGCGGTAGTCTTGTATATATAAGCCGCCAAGAATTGACGGCAACAATGAATAATTGACAGTTGAGTCGAGCACGTGAGACGTTCGTTGTGAATTATAGCGTTTGTTATAGCGCGACTGTGTAAATTAAGTGTAGTGCAAAGTTGTATTCAAATAAACCAGTTTTGTTTAAGAAAGGACTTGTATCGCTAAAAATTTCTTTGGAAAGAAATTATACGGAAAATTAACTAACGAACGGAGGCGTAACAGTATATTAAAATCGTGAATAGCTGGAATTTTCGCAACCAATCATTCCTTCAATACTGGGAGTTTTGATGAAAACAATTTCATTTCGAAAAGCATATATCAGGTGCATCTTTCTAGTGTAAAAATATCAAATTATAATTTTCACGAAAATTAAAAAAAAAAATACCTTGGTAGTTTTGCTGAAAAAAAGAATTTTTTGAAACACGCAAAAAAGTACGTGTAGGTTCTTGTTCTTACTATAGCAGCTCTTTGTTTCTAAAAGTTAACTTTTTTTTTACTCTATTTTTTTAGATGATTGAAATTTCTTGACAATAACCTTGTAGTAATTAAAATGTATTTAGATATTATCAACTTCAAACAACAGGTGTTTAGAGATATGATTTATTTGCAGCAACAAGTCAATATTACAATAAATGATTAAAAGCATTGTTTTTCCTAAACTTAAAAAAAAATGTGTTCTCAAATATTCTTATAATGGTAAAAAGTAGTGAACAATGAGGTAATAATGGGTATACATTTGTATCCAAATTTCAAAGACAAACGGGATCTCCACAGTACTCTTATTAAAAATATTAAATTGACACAATTTTATTTTTAACTAACAAAACTAGAAACATTCAGAAGTTTTTAAAATTCTATCCAAGAAGTCCCAGTTTCAAAACCAAAAAAAGCCAAGGGACATTGTAAAAACAATGATATATGATGATGATGATGATAATTTGACAAATGAAATAGTACATTGGCATTAATTAATATTTTGTCACAAGCTCATATGAATATTCAAATTTGAATAAAAGATGTATTAAGTTTGTATTAAACTTAAATAAAATGTTTGATTGCTTTTACAAACTGAAGTTCATATTAATATTTGGCAAAGAAAGTAAGTTAAATGTATAAAAAAAATAATACCATAATGTATAGAATAATATTTTTTTTTTTACTGAGGAAAAATTAAACTCATATACCATTCCATTTCCAGCTAGGTTTCTCTAACTGAACTGTTTCAAAATCTTTTATTATATTATTCTATAAAATCATGAAATGCTTTTCTGATTTCATTTGCTTTTAGAAAGAATATTCTAATTACTACTTTGTTCATACGGATTTAGCACATATCATAGCTTTGATAATGTGGCACACATCATAGCTTTGATAATGTGGCACACATCATAGCTTTGATAATGTGGCACACATCATAGCTTTG
>NW_013670799.1:65923-66943 GCF_000517525.1 Limulus polyphemus | reverse complement strand
CTAGCTTTTGTAATATGGCACATATCATAGCTTTGATAATGTGGCACACATCATAGCTTTGATAATGTGGCACACATCATAGCTTTGATAATGTGGCACACATCATAGCTTTGTAATATGGCACATATCATAGCTTTGATAATGTGGCACACATCATAGCTTTGATAATGTGGCACACATCATAGCTTTGATAATGTGGCACACATCATAGCTTTGATAATGTGGCATGCATCATAGCTTTGTAATGTGGCACACATCATAGCTTTGATAATGTGGCATGCATCATAGCTTTTGTAATGTGGCATGCATCAAAGCTTTGATAATGTGGCACACATCATAGCTTTGATAATGTGGCATGCATCATAGCTTTGTAATGTGGCATGCATCAAAGCATTTAGTACTGTTAGGGGTGGATGCTTAAACTCAACAGGGTTAGGAATGGGAGCTAGAATTTAGCATTGTTCTGAGAGAAAATTATATCAATAACAATTATAACAATACCTGACACTCCTTTTGGGAATGTTGAATGAATTTGCTTATCTGTTTACAAAACTCTTTCTCTGATCACTGGTATTCAAATATCACACATGCAATCAGGAAATCCTGAATTTTGATTTTATTATAAATTGATCATGACAATTCCAGACAAATCTGGAGCATATTAATATATTTCTATTGTACAAAAGTGGGTGGGTTGAAACCCAATTAGCATTTCTGGACCTTGAAAAATGTTCATTAGGAAAGAATCGTGAATTTTTTTTCCTTCATTAAAATACAACCCATCACTCCTTGAAAATAAATATCGCAACTGGTAAATAACTAAACATATTTACTTATAACTAAGCCAATATATTAACTTTATAGTTACAAATCACATGGAAATTATTAAATCGTACCATGACTGTGGGAATAAAATAAACCACTATACTATAATTTTGATTTAATTGTGTTATAATTTAGGCAGACTCGTAGTTACTCACATAATTAAGCCCATACATACCATTGCACTGATACAGTAGA
>NW_013670799.1:56101-65116 GCF_000517525.1 Limulus polyphemus | reverse complement strand
CAAGAATAAAAGAGGTTGGCATAAAATATTTACCTATGTACACGAACAACGTATTATGGAAATCTGAAAGACGGTTAAAATACAACAAGTTTAGTTTTCAAAGTCAGCACATGTACAGTAACTAAAACAACAAACAAACTGAATAATATTAATTACGAAAAATCACTTATAGTACCACTACTACTATTATTATTTCCCACAGAAGGCATGAAAACCAGAAATCATGAAGTAAACAAGTTTTAAGTCATATACATATGATGGTAATATATGAAACTTGATATGAAAATAAGTTCTCTCACAGCACGAGAGACATTCTTCAGATGACCTGACGTTCTAGCGAGATTCAAATTTATATTCTTCTTTATCTGTACCACCTAAAAACAAAACTTAATATGAGGCTGATCTAATCATTCGTTAATTTCAATACTCAAACAAAAGAATGGATCTTTGAAATAAAATAAAAACTGTCTTCCCTTTCTATAATTACTAATAATTAAAACCAGATGTGTAAGTGTACAATATTGTTCTTGGTTGAAAACAAACTCATTAACTATATATATTCTAATTTTCCGTGCACCTTTATTCAAAAAAGGAAAAATATAAGAAAAACTATTTTTTTTCTATTATATAATGACTCTCAAAACTTGTATAGTAAGTAATTAATAAAGTGAGTTCCACAAAGTTGAAGCTGTGCACAGTTATCTCCACAGATACTAAATGAATCAGTGAAATCTTGAAATGTTACACCATCCACTTCACTATTGTTAACAAAGTGGATGGAAATAATATTTCTTTTAACAACCTGAATAGCATACCCTTCCATTCCCTCCCAGTTCAAGCTAAGCCTACTTTTTACTACTGAAGATGTTTAAAACAACTTGTTCCTGTGGTGACCCTGGAAGTCCAGTGGACTCCAATCACTTTACAGTTTATTTTTGTGGAAACTTTTCCCACCAACTCACATATTAGTGGACCTGAAGTCCAATGGACTCCAATTACTTTACAGTTTATTTTTGTGGAAACTTTTCCCACCAAGTCACATATTAGTGGACCTGAAGTCCAGTGGACTCCAATCACTTTACAGTTTATTTCTACAGAAATGTTTCCCTCCAACAGATGGCACCTTGGCATACATGGCCAGTAAAGCTGTGAATTAGGCAGGAACTGTGGCTCTAAGTATACATACAATCATGTTCAGATTATTGCATATCTGGTAACTAGTATCTCACTATATTAACTTTTTGATAAAAACTTTAAAGTTGTCTGATTTAGTTACTTAGATTTTACTAAGTTGTTTTAATGGTTAACATATTTAACAACCATTGGAAACTCATACAGTAACTATAATACAGAGAGGAAATTGATAAAAAGGGTCCACTAATATGCAACTTAATCAACTGATGAGTGTTCAGATTTATTTTAGAATGTTGTTTAAATTAGAACAAGTTCTAAATTTCTACCTATTGTTTTCTTTAAAAAAAACATATCACTGTTTCTCAAAAAAATCCCAAAATATTAAAACAATGTACTTTTTCTTACCTATTGTTCTTTGTTTTTTCAGAAATCATCCCTTTCTTACAAAGTCAGAGTTATAAAATGATAAGAGGTGGTAGATCATCCTTTCTCTACACTTCATTCACTAAGTTGTAGGTAATCACAGGTACGAGTATCCTAAAGAAAAAGAAACAGCTGTGGCCAGTGCAGGGCAGCCACTAACCATTACAAAAACACTCTCCTTCCACAGCAGCGATTCATGAAGAAAATGAAACCAGTAAACAGCTAAGATGTGGGGAAGGCACTGGAAGTTACTACTCTCCGTTTCATGTACACATCATAAAGAGAGACAAAAGATTATAGGATGTCAACGTCTGGCACATCCAACATCATAAGATATAAAACTGAGCTCATGGCAGGAAATGCCTATACCAACTCCCAAATACAAATGGAGATTCCATAACCAGATCTAGTAATTTTCACACTAAATCTACCACTGCTATAACATTGTGTTGTCGTATCTATGACTCTTATCCTGTATACCCTTGGGATTCACCTTACCAGCTGACACAGTCTCATTTAGATGAGAAATATATGCATTTTTGTCCAAAGATAAATCTTGGATCTCAGCCTCCAAATGTTTGGTCACTTTGCCATAGTCTGAATAGTTTTTGCCGTAATAAGAATCTCCAGCACCAATTTTCGGCTCATTTTGTCGGGCATCTGCTTGAAGAAGAATCTGATGAGCGGCTCTGTCCATTTCCTCCTGAGTCATGTCGATAGCCTCAGCTAGTTCTCGCTGGGTAGTTCTCACAAATTCTGGGTCACAGTACTTACCCAAACCTTGTTCGTGTAAGACCTAAGTGGAAAAGAAAAAAATTTCAACCATAGGTGCTTTTCTCTCAGCAACATGCTGATCTGTTTCAGTCTTGATAAATAATACATAAGTTTGTTAATGTAATTTACGGTGTCGTTGGATTAATCACTATAATTGAGTTTTAATTTTTGTTAATTAATTCAAAGATTATGGGAGAAGGGAACTCTATATATTGTCATGACTCGTGCTACTTTCTTTTATTCTTCATTAAAGATTTCAATACAGGAAGTTTAGAAAAAATTAAAAATCAAATTTGTGATAAGAATTGGATTTCCGAGTTTGCAGAAATCAATATCTAGGTACATAGATACCAAAACTGAATTGATTTCTAGATACATGGAATACAAAACAAGATTAATTACACTGTAGTATGTTGAAAAAAAAAAACAACAACAACAACATAGGAGCTGTTAATATGAACAACCCGTTTAGTGAGCTTGTTTGTAGACCATTTCAGCCTGAAAAAGATACACAATAAAAGTGCCTAGAATCAAGGCCTAAGAATAAGCTCACTAAGAAGGTTGTCCATATCAAAAATTAACAGTTCTGTAAGTATATATTTCAAATAAATATACTGTTTCAATTGAAGGAACTGACTCATAAATCACTTTCAAATTGTACAGTATGAAACATCCTTACATGAAACAGTTTATAAATTCTCATTATAGTAAGTGTTATGACATTTTACTTTTTGAGTATACATTTTAGTTGTTTAAATAATATAATATGGGACCAACATCTAAATGTAAAGGTTATTTCAAGAATGACTACAATCATAGTGCAGTATCCCACAATCCTTAGATTACCAATAACACATTCCAGGGAAAGAACCCTTAACTCACACTGACCTGAACAAGTATCTGTTTTATCCCTTGAGATAGTTTATCCTATGGCAAGGATATAAACATACACAGGATCAAGCTGGTACAAGAGTTTTGGCACAGCTACTGTAGTATGTAACCTTTACCTATGCAGAAAGATGCTAACTTCATGCAAGACACCTGCATGAGAATTTAGAAACTTACCTGAATACATCTGAATAAAGATATATTGTATACTATTTATGGAAGGGTGAAATTAACAGTTATTTCTGCAGTGACACAGGTATTATTATTTACAAAATATTCCTTATTCACTGTCAATGGCCTTCTGTGTATTTGGTTTGCTTAAATAAGCTGTTCACCCTAGAATAGTATGGAGAGCTGGCAAGGATAAGAAAGAACACATTAATATTAAAACTGTGATGCAGAACAGAAACTAATGAACATGTTTGTACTACAAAACACAGATGCAAAACTGTTTACTTGGAATCTTCTTCCATATTGCAAAGCACCATTTGAACTAATGCATTAAAATAAATCGAACACTTCGAAATAGAAACGAATAAAAATCCTATATCCTGAGCACTTTCGAAAGGTGGACCTTTCTTCTTCAGGAGCAAACTGGGAATCAATACTTCCAAATGTATTCTCACACTTAATGAAAGAGGAACTTTACTAGTCAGTGAGTGGACCTTTCTTCTTCAGGGGCAAACTGGGAATCAATACTTCCAAATGTATTCTCACACTTAATGAAAGAGGAACTTTACTAGTCAGTGAGTGGACCTTTCTTCTTCAGGAGCAAACTGGGAATCAATACTTCCAAATGTATTCTCACACTTAATGAAAGAGGAACTTTACTAGTCAATCAGTGAAAGAGTAGCATATTAATTGATAATGTAAGAAGTCAAGTTTGTAAACAAAAATGAAAAGAGAGAACATTTTGATAGTAAAGTGTGTAAAAGAAACTTGCATATAGATAATAACCTTCCACCCGAGTACAACAATTCTATAGATCTAGGAATCACTATCACTGATAAAGTAGAAACCAAACTGAAAACAATCCTAGTTGCACACTAATTCAAGAACTGAGTGAAAAAACTTTGGAAAATCTATCTTTTAAAAGTAGGGTCATGAAAAATATGTGTACAGAGACTTGCTTTAAGTCGTTCCTACTGAGAAAAATCTATATTTTTGTTCAAAAGCAGGCTCCGTATCATGTATGTACTGATACAATGTTTTCCCTCTCATGTTTGTAAAGAGTAACACAACTTGAATAAAAAGTAGTCACTCTTGTGCCGCAAACAATTTCCAGAATGTTGTTTCTGGCATTTTTTCTGACAGCTATAGCCAAATTGAGCAATTTATTGAGGAAGCAAAGTTTAAATACATATTTTCCCCATCCACTCATCAGGAAGTCATGGCACAGTAAACTTTAGCAACTTTGTAAAGCCTGATTCATTTTAGTGACTGAGGTCAACAAAACACGTCTAATATATTAGTTTGACAGTTTTTGGTATAGAATTTTTTTAAGCAGGAAAAAATTACTTCCAATGTTTCTCATTAAACAATACTCTTCCAATGTTTCTCATTAAACAATACTCTTCCAACGCCAACAAGGCATTAAACACACGCATCGGACAACAAGGCCATGCCAAAGAACAGCCTAGCTTAGCCAGTGAAATAGAATATTTTCATTGTGATAACAAAATTGTTTTACCAATTACTGATAATTTTCTTGTACAATTTTAGGTTATCAACCCAGTGCTGCAACCAGGGTTTATGAAATAGACAGTCCTATGGAAGTTATAGGAAGTGCAGAAAATCTAGTAGGAAGGGTAAGAGTATTGTTTAATGAGAAACATTGGAAGAGTATTGTTTAATGAGAAACGTTGGAAGAGTATTGTTTAATGAGAAACGTTGGGAGAGTATTGTTTAATGAGAAACATTGGAAGAGTATTGTTTAATGAGAAATGTTGGAAGAGTATTGTTTAATGAGAAACATTGGAAGAGTATTGTTTAATGAGAAACGTTGGAAGAGTATTGTTTAATGAGAAACGTTGGAAGAGTATTGTTTAATGAGAAACGATGCGTGTGTTTAAGGCCTTGTTGTCCCATGCGTGTGTTTAAGGCCTTGTTGGCCGATGCATGTGTTTAAGGCCTTGTTGTCCGATGCGTGTGTTTAAAATCAAAATTAATTTCCTGCTCTCAGAGCAATTCACAAATAAATGAACAATAAATAAATGTACAACGACAAAACATGAATCACTGTTGGTTTTGATAAAGTTCCAATCTCAGCCAACTCAGAAAAGGGGCATTACATAATGTAAATTTTCACAGCAGATATACCAGTGTCCTAAGTGGTCTGTGCGAATGTTCTTTAGACTGACATAAAACTTTGACTACAAGTATCAAGAAAATTGTATATGATATGCATTTAAAGATTCGCTTAAATTAAATTCCTTTAGGTTAAAAAACTTTATATCAGATTCTTGTATATTCATTTCCTTTTTATACTAAATACCTTTGTAATTTTGTACTGGTTTAAACTTCACATTTCAAAATGCAAGATATGAGATATCTAAATTTGATAAATTTCAACCACTGTTTTCTATAACATTTAAAACTTTAACCTCTCAGAAAGAAGAACGAATCCTAGCAAGAAAGTTTTCCAATACGAATACACAAATTTAAAGATGATAAACATGACACTATCTAACCAGCATGTTCTACTTCTTAAGCTTATGTGAATGTTAACTTTCAGACACAAAAAATTAGATTTACCATGATAAGTAAGTTTGTGAGTTGGAAGGTAGTAAGGTTTTCCATCCTCATGATGACCATTCTGTTGATGAGTTGAGTGACGAATGTCACCATCAGGAGTGAGTCCTGCTACTGCTAAGGCAGGAAGCTGAGCCAGCCTAAGAGAAGCAGCAACATGATTCAGAGATCTGTTGTCATGGTAACAATTCTGCTGCTGATGTTGTTCAGGTTCGGAATCAGTGATAATGGGTTGTTCATGACTGTCCTGCTTGCTGAGACAAGCCAGACGGAAACTACCACCCCCACCCTTTCTAAGAAACTTCCTTGGGGGTGGAGTGGGAGGTTTGGGTCCTAAGTGTTCATCAGAGTCCTCTAGGGAAGAACTAGTAAAGGGAAAGAACGCAAACACACACAAACAAACAGAGGTAAGTCTAGTTGCACTTGGGACATTAGTTGGGTGTTATAGGAACAGCATATTGTAACAAAACACAGAGGGAGAAATAACATAGCTAGTCAATAGTACAAATAACTCATTATAATACAAATATATAAATACCAAAAAAGTTAAATTTATGATGAATATAAAAAAGTAACAAGGATCAAAATTAGTAACTGTGTTCTAAGTTGGTACCATTTAATGACAATAAAGCTAGTTCTTAACAGATTTTTTTTCTAACTTTCTCACCTAAAGCTTCCATATAGCTTTACAGTGTTACTCATGTCTATTGGCTATAATAACACAGGCCTGTGACGGTTTTTATTGCCTTGAAATGTTTACATGTTCTACCATAATCCCTGGATGCTAAATCCAAAAATGATATCCATTTTACTCCATCACGTACAGATTTGCACAAAATGTCATAACGCAATACATAAAAGAAAGACCACAACACGTAGTTTTGAGACGTAGATTTCACAAAAAAATCAGGATGAATGAGGATGCATATTCATTTGACATCAATGTTCTTCCTTTTTCTTCAGTTTGTTTGTATTTTTGTTAACAAACATAATAATAAAAATGCTCATTGTGGTAAACGAAATAATAATTTGATCTAAGTAAGAGTTTTTTTTTCTACCTGATTTGTAAAAAATCCTTACGTGATAGAAAAAACGAATCTTATTTTTCCAAAATCTGTTATTAAAACCAAAACAACTTTTATAAAGTTTAAATTCACAGGCCTGTGTAATTATTAAAGGCTGTGTTAATAAGGGTTGGGAAAATCTCCTATCTGTTTGATTCTATATAAATGTATAAATTATTTAATTGTTCAAATAGACTTTGCATAGGAATATAGAACTGATTTACATATTTTTACATTTATTTCTTGTTAGTTCATTAAGTAAATGCACGTATTTACATACACTTAGTTTGGAAGTAATCTCTTCTAACATATGTGCAATTTGTGTTGTTTGTTATTCAGAAAGGAAACATCGATGTTACATCCATGGATGTTTTCTTGCATGATAAAATTTTACCGAGGTTCGTAGAACAATTTGATGTTAGTAATATAGAAGAAAAGAAGAATCTTACTCAGCCATAGTAGATCTGATACTAGGCATCAGGAGATTAGTGAGGTTAGGAGAGGAACCAGAGCTTTCTGTACTGGAATAGCTCAGACTAGTTAGTATAGTTGATGGGTGGCGGGGCTGCTGTTGACATCTGGATCGGAATGCTGGGGTATCAGGAGAAAAGCTGGAGTATGAATAACCTCCAAGATCTCCATCAAAACTGTGATCGCAGGCACTGAAAGTTTCAGTGTATCAGGAGATTAGAGGACGAGATCCAGGATGGTTAGGAGAGTCAAAAATACTCATAAAGGAGGATGGTGAATCAACAGAATAATAATTACTACCCTCAGCTATGGAGTGGGAGCTGCTTAATTAAAAGATGCAGGTTAGGCTTAGAGAAGAGGAATGTGCTCAGAAAAAAACTAAGGTTCAATCTCATGCAAAAGAAAGCGAGATTGCAATACATACACTAATTCAATTAGCTTCCAACCATTGTAAAAAATATAATAAGCTAAAGCAGTAGTTCACAAATCTAGGGTCATGACAGGCTGTGGTGGGGTCACAAGTATGGCAGTAGCTCATGTCAGAACAGTGTTAATATAGAGTGCCCGATATTAACAGAGTGTAACTTATACTACAAAAGTCCAAGAGTACAAGAATCTAAATTAAACTGAAGAAGAATAAGAACCATGTGCAAACAGGAAAAGACCTGTGCTACTATGAAACTTAAGCAGTAAATAAAAGTGTAAACATTTTTTAAAAGCCATTACATCAGCACTGAAGTCATAACTTGTGCACAAACAAGGCCACAAAAGGAAAATAACTACTTAGGCTATAATAAACAAAGTGTGGTCTTCCGAAAAATATTACTGAACTTAATTATAGTCTTGGAAGAAGCCGTTTTAAATGTGTAGTCAATTTTACTGCCACTGCTCTGCCTTTAGATTTACAGAATAATTTCCGTTATGTATATACCCATGACCTAAAGTCTATCAAATTTTATTTTTGAATATACATACCAGTTACAATTTAGCATTAAAAATCCAAACTAAACTACACATATTTTAAGTAACATCAATTAGATATAGTTCATAGGTTGACTTATAAGACAGTCATTACCAATTGCTTAATCCCGTGGTCATCTTTGTCTGCAAATTGTACCTAATAGTCACACATATGTATGTCTTTTTTAACCATTTTCGAAGTGGTTATTTCCATTTTAATGTTGTAATTATAAGCCTGAAAATAGTGCTAGGCTTAAGCACAAGAACAATGAATGGGTACACCTGTCTTGCACTGATAGCGAGTTAAATGTAGCAGTTAAAATTGAAATGTAACAAGATGTAACAAAATATGCCATATTTAATCTTTTCAAATAATATTGAGCATTAATTAAAAAAAAAAAAAAAAACTTGTGGGTGACAGGTCCCCATTAACATTCTGCTATAATGCAAATTAATTATTAATAGACTTTGAAATTTTGTCACCTTGCTGCTGGGTGAAAGGTCCCTCTAAATCTTCTGTTAGCATGTAACTTCATTACTAACAGACTCT
>NW_013670799.1:53810-55253 GCF_000517525.1 Limulus polyphemus | reverse complement strand
GTGATATATCACGAAAGCCCCGTGCACTATGTGATATATCACGAAAGCCCCGTGCATTATGTGATATATTGCGAAAGCCCCGTGCACTATGTGATATATCATGAAAGCCCCATGCATTATGTGATATATTGCGAAAGCCCCGTGCACTATGTGATATATTGCGAAAGCCCTGTGCACTATGTGATATATTGCAAAAGCCCCGTGCACTATGTGATATATCGCAAAAGCCCTGTGCACTATGTGATATATCGCAAAAGCCCTGTGCATTATGTGATATATCACGAAAGACCTGTGCACTATGTGATATATCGCGAAAGCCCTGTGCACTATGTGATATATCAACTGTAAATGTTCAATCATTTTGTTGTATTAATAATAATAGTAATAAAATTATTAAATATTTCTCAGCTGGAAACACACAAACACCATACATATATCAAAGATTATATGTTCCTAATCTAGTAATCTGATATTAAACATAATCATTTAAAAATAAATCTTTCTATTCCACCATGTTGAACTAACAGACAGGCTGAAAAAATTATTACAGGCATTGTAAAACATAAGTAAATGATGTTTATGGGTAATATCAATTTGAATTAATTCTGATTGTTATATTTAGGTACTTTTCATATTTTGTTGAATTGTTTTTTTTTCTGGAGATTGAAACCCCTCTGACCTGGAGATCACTGTGCAAGTGTACCAAGTGCCCACACCCACAAGCTTGATTTATTTTCAAGTCTTAAAATGACCAGTATTAAATATTATCTAAATTTCTATCACTTATATAAATATGAACAATTTATCAATTTAATTTTATCTTAGTTACCTTCAATTTAGCAGAACAGTGCATCATTCATGGTATTTTCTTAATTTCACAAACTTTCATAAATAGTTAAGTTACATGAAAAACAAAAGTGGGAGCAATCAAACAAACAAATCAGAATCTTCTTTGTTTACATAAGAATTGACTAACTATCACTTTTCCAAGAAGCACAATTGTTTTTGTAACTTTATAGGAGACAGAGGAAATGTGATTTTCATTCCAAAGTTTGCTATTTTGGCTAATTCTCAGAAGTGGTTAGAAGGACAGTAAATCAAGTTATAACAGAGGAAAGAGGATGAACAGGCCTTCCATCAGCAGCAGCAGAAAATTAACAATATATAAAGCTAGCAAGAGAAAAAAAAAGAAAACGTAAGAAAAAAAAAAAAGATGTGGAAGACTTAAAAAGTGGTAGAATTACTGACATAAAAATAACCGTTTTTTTCTTGTACAAGATCAACAATAGAACAATATACTCATGTGTATGTTAAACAGAATATTCAAATAGATACTGATGTGAACAGGATAAGTTTGAAAGACATATATACACGGGCGTCCACAGGAGGGAGGGCAAGGGATACTTTACCCATGGGAAATGAGAAACATATTTCTTTCTTTAT
>NW_013670799.1:42672-52840 GCF_000517525.1 Limulus polyphemus | reverse complement strand
CCAAAATTAAATAGAAACAATACCAATGTTATATAGAAACAATACCAACATTATATAGAAACAATACCAACATTATATAGACACAATACGAACATTAAATAGAAACAATACCAACATTAAATAGAAACAATACCAACATTATATAGAAACAATACCAACATTATATAGACACAATACGAACATTATATAGATAACAATACTAACTTTATATAGAAACAATACCAACATTATATAGAAACAATACCAACATTATATAGAAACAATACCAACATTAAATAGAAACAATACCAACATTATATAGAAACAATACCAACATTATATAGACACAATACGAACATTATATAGAAACAATACCAACATTATATAGAAACAATACTAACATTAAATAGAAACAATACCAACATTATATAGAAACAATACCAACATTATATAGAAACAATACCAACATTATATAGAAACAATACCAACATTAAATAGAAACAATACCAACATTATATAGAAACAATACTAACATTAAATAGAAACAATACCAACATTATATAGAAACAATACCAACATTATATAGAAACAATACCAACATTATATAGAAACAATATCAACATTATATAGAACCGATTCGCCAGTTTTTGAAATTCTTCTTTCCACCCGTTTTTAACAGAAAATTACGAAACTTTTTACAGAGCATACGTATACGTAGGGTTGCCGTATTTTGCTGATTTGATCCGTACAGTTTGTAAATATTATCAAATAAAATACTCTTAACGTTTTCCTTCGGATATCACACTATTCTTCGAAAATGGTGAATAGACCCAGAGTTATATACACGGAACTTGAAGAAACTAGATAAATATAGTTTTAAGTTCTGTCACTAGAGATGCTGCTATAAATATAGCCTCGACTGAGGGGTAATTTGCGATATGCTCAGTTGCTTTTATTAAAAGAAACACTAAGTTTTGAAATATTGAATAAATTACAAAAATATATAAACGATGCAAGTACACAATTTCAAAACACTTAAAAAATTAACAGTATAGTACAAACGTACCATTGTTACATACAGTGAAGAGTTGCTAAGAGACGTGTAGGGGCCCGGCATGGCCAGGAGGTTAAGGCACTCGACTCGCAATCTGAGGGTCGCGGGTTTGAATCCCCGTCACACCAAAGATGCTCGCCCTTTCAGCCGTGGGGGCGTTATAATGTGACGGTCAATCCCACTGAAATACTGGGTGTAGTTATATAGAAATACTGGGTGTAGTTATATAGAAATATTGGGTGTAGTTATATAGAAATACTGGGTGTAGTTATATAGAAATACTGGGTGTAGTTATATAGAAATACTGGGTGTAGTTATATAGAAATATTGGGTGTAGTTATATAGAAATACTGGGTGTACTTATATAGAAATATTGGGTGTAGTTATATAGAAATACTGGGTGTAGTTATATAGAAATACTGGGTGTAGTTATATAGAAATATTGGGTGTACTTATATAGAAATATTGGGTGTAGTTATATAGAAATACTGGGTGTAGTTATATAGAAATATTGGATGTAGTTATATAGAAATACTGGGTGTACTTATATTCAAATACTGGATGTAGTTATATAGAAATATTGGGTGTAGTTATACAGAAATATTTGCCACCACAGAACAAGATATTCGTTTCGTTTCGTCTGTTTTGTAGTACTATCCAGTGAGGTCAACTTGTATCTTCCAAGCATTTGGCATAATTCTTGAAATTTACACGCAGCTATATACTACGTGCTCTACGGCAGTAATCGTTGTAAACAAGATATCATTTATATTTAAGGCTCATTGCTTTCACATTTATTTATAAGACCATAAATCTTATGTCGAAAGTATTGGGACAACGTTAATGTTCTTATTCGGTGGTCTAATTACGATACATAAACTTGTGGTTCAGGCTAAACAAAATATTAATTTTACGCTATTTTTGAAATTCAAAAGTTCTTTACCTTCACGTCTCTTGTTTGTTTGTTTTTCGAATTTCGCGCAAAGCTACACGAGGGTTATCTGCGCTAGCCGTCCCTAATTTAGCAGTGTAAGACTAGAGGGAAGGCAGCTAGTCATCACCACCCACCACCAACTCTTGGGCTACTCTTTTACCAACGATTGTGTACTTATATAGAAATACTGGGTGTAGTTATATATACAACTTATGTATTAAAACGTGCTTCTATAAATTCAATACATTATGTTGTGTGTATGCAGTATTTGTAGTTAAAATGGCTTAAGATTCAATTTCATTTCAATTTCATTCTGGCATGCCCCAGACCCCCTAGAAATGGCACTCCAAAATTGCTGTCTACGGCAATGATACCGTATTATATAGCAGTTTAATTCGTAATCTCTGATTTGGTCAAGGGTAGATGAGAAAATATACGTTTTAGAAAGATTCGCTGGAGTAACCATTGTATTAAAGTCTACGACTGATCTGTGGATACTTTCAGTATTTTCTTCAGCTTCATTGACGCTATATTATCTCCCCTACGTGCACGCTAGAATCATGCATCGCCACATTATAACTACAATAACTGAAACTTAAATCATATGAAAGTTAATAAGACACGAGCTCACCAGGCCACGTGATAAATTTGAAGGCTAAGGACAAAACAATCTCACTAAACTAACTCTTCTAGCTCTGCTTTTTAACAGCTAGGATCATGGGGGTCCGGGAGTTAGGATACTTGCCACCCTGAGAAATGAGAAACATATTTCTTTCTTTATTCACTCAGTACATATATATATATACAAGAGGATACTTGCCACCCTGGGAAATGAGAAACATATTTCTTTCTTTATTCACTCAGATATATATATACAAGATGATACTTGCCACCCTGGGAAATGAGAAACATATTTCTTTCTTTATTCATTTAGTACATATATAAACAAGAGGATACTTGCCACCCTGGGAAATGAGAAACATATTTCTTTCTTTATTCATTTAGTACATATATAAACAAGAGGATACTTGCCACCCTGGGAAATGAGAAACATATTTCTTTCTTTATTCATTCAGTATATATATATATATATGCGAGAAATTTCTGTGAACGCTCATGCATATACAACTTTTAGCCAACTTGGATCAATCTGACTTATTTTTGCATATTTTTTTATCTCTAATATCTCAGTCTGTGAATTAGTGAACTGACTTGTAAAAACCATTGATAAAAAATTCAAAGACATCATTCTACTTTGTAAAAACAGATCTTCACAGACATGTTACAAAATATATGTTAAATAATGAAGATACAACTTCTTCCTCTAAGTATAACTGACATGTTGCTCAACTTTAAATTTTGTTAAGATAGCTGTAAAAAAAATAATCTAAATCATAATTTACTTTATTTTAATTTAAGGTTTAGAAAACTAAACAAACATTTCATTGATGTATCAATTTTTTCCCTCCACAAACTTATACAGCTACTTCTAGGCCTAAAAACAGTACAAATAACAATCTTTTGTTGTAACAAGGCCTAAAAACAGTACAAACAACAATCTTTTGTTGCAACAAGTAAAGATTTATTTGAAAGACAAAAAAAGGGATGTTGTTGTTTTTTTAAATGATTTTTGAACAAATAGATTCAAAAAATCAATTAACACAAAAAATACAAAACCATATAATTCAAGCACTCTTGGAATGATAGATTTTTCTTCTCATCAGTTTGCCCCTTTGAAAAATGCTTGGGTTATAGATTTAACTAAGGAAATTAAAAGGGCAGAACCCCATTGATAAAATAGGGCACTTTTCAAGCATTGTAAGTCAAGACACTTTTTTTGGAGGGCAAGAGGGAGAGGTTGTGTTAGGAGAGACTATGGAGACTGTAGGTTGCCTCTGGTACACATAGGGTAAAGAACAATAAGAAACAAAGGGACCCTTATAAAGATCTAAAACTAAACAGGGAATTCTTGCACATTATTACTTAATAGCATATCATAACTATTTTGTTACTGTAAAGAACAACAAATCCTTGGATACTTTTAATTTTAAAGCTGATATCTTATTTCCCCCTAATAATTCACAGCAAGCAAGGTGTGAAATAAGGCATCTTTTAATAGTCATGAACAATTTATATGACTGAGAAAAGGGGCACTTTTGTGGCATAAGAGCAGAAGGCCAGGGGCTTTAGCCCACCCACTGTGCACATTACTGCCTAAACATTTTGGTGAAACTTTAACTGAAAGGAAATATAATAAACAAATGTAAATCTAACAGCACAAAGCAAATTATAGCTGTGCAGGGTTCATTCTGCAGCTTGTAAATCCATGGACAGCTGAGGTGGATCATTTCTTTGTTCGGAATATAACTAAACCAAACTGCAACTTTTAAAAACATAGAATGATAAGAAGAATCCTCCTATGTTCTCTTGAGTTGTTTGCTCACCTTGCTTTGCTCACTGTTCGACCAGCAAGAGACGAATGATCACCGATGGCTTTTGCCAAACCGTCCTGTGGAGGTTTCGTATGGTCGTACTGTGTTGGACTTGGTGTGCAAGGCTTAGCAAGGAGACCTATGGAATTACCATGTGCTCTATCTGGCTGCTTTCTTCTTACTGAAGACCACATGTTACCAAAGAATGGATGGTTTCTCTGAAAGAGTTAAATGTTCGGCTAGAATTCATTTTAACATCCTTTAACATTTCCCAAGATAATTCATCCCAGGATTAATTTGTCATCCAAGAGTTCGGACATATACCGTTGTCAAAATGAAAACAAAAAAATACATTCAATGACGAGGAACCAACTTTGAGACTAATAATGGCTGGAGACGGCTTGAATGGGTAATGAAGAAAAACTTTAATATAAGTTTAACATAACAGCAAATGTACAACGTTTCGACAAAACCTTAAAGCCATCTCCAGCCATTATTAAAAAAATACATTTATTGTGGAAATGACAAGTTAATTAATGAACAAGAAACTTAAAATTTAGAGTTTCTTGAATTGTAAAGTTACATGTATACTTTTTTTTTTTCATCCAACAGGTTTTTTCATTGTAATGAACTGATGAATATATATTTGATTCAATAAATATGAGACATTTCGTTATGTATATGTAGATGATATATGCAGATATTTAAATAAAAAATTTAAGTTACAAAAATATTTGATGATAGTTTGCCATATACATATTTCACACAGTTCTATCTTTTACAGAAGGGATGACAGATTCAAAGTTGGAAAAGATTCTGGGCTTCAAATTCAATAACAAAAAGAAATATAATATGAACTCAATTCTAAAATGTCAACAAACAAAAAAACAAGAGATATTTACGATAACGGCTGAATTTACAGTGGCAACCGATTTCTTTCAATCTTCTTACCCTATGTAAAGGCTCTGAATCCCAAGTATTTCCAAACTCATCTGTGTCCAAATTTCCAGAGATAGCTCGTCGGATCTCAGGACCCATTTCGTGGAGAGTACGTAAGCCAGCCTATTAAAGATTAACACTTTTTTTCAATTGCTTCTACTATATCGTTAATAAAATATTTAACAAGTGCAAAAGTAGAAATGTAAGTGTTTACTGTGAGAACAATGAATGAATAATTCATTGACTTTATGCTACAAGTAAACTTTTTCCAGCAGAAATATTCTAAATATCTATACTTTTTGATAAGACTGAGAAGACATACCGTTAAAGCTACAGCATTATCGGCACCTCCAAGAGCCCTTTCTTCCTTTCTTTTCTTGAATCGTCTGAAGTAGTCCTGGATCAAGAATGTTGCATAAAACTTGCCCACTGTAACATCATCTTCCGCTGAATGTAGCAAAGAGTGATAACACAAATTACTGATGTGATCATTTCAGTTATTACTTTGTTTGAGATACATATCTATACATCGTGTAGCTTTGTGCGAAATTCAAAACAAACATTATTCATAAAGTAATCCTACATGAATTATGTGTCGATGCATAAATTTGTTTATTGATTCTTTTCATGTATTTTGTATGGGATATATATATATATATGAAATGATCACATTATTACTTTTTTTGAGATACATATCTACACGTGAAATTATCACATCAGAAACTTGCGGGCTATCTGCGCTAGCCATCCCTAATTTAGCAATGTAAGACTAGAGGGAAGGTAGCTAGTCATCACCACCCACCGCCAACTCTTGGGCTACTTTTTTACCAACGCATAGTGGGATTGACCGTTACATTATAATGCCCCCATGGCTGAAAGGACGAGCATGTTTGGTGGGACGGGAAAATCGAACCTGCGACCCTTAGATTGCGAGTCGAGATCCCTAACCACCTGGCCATGCTGGGCGCATGAATAATGGTCTAATTATAATGCACAAAATACTTTATTATAAACAGAATGTGTCAAGTCACTCATATTTTTCCACTTATACGACTCGTTTGATTTATCAGAAAATTGTATTGTTACCAAGTTAAAGAAATTATATGACAATAGATAATAAGATAAAACAGATACACACAAATAATTATTACAGACCTCCAGCAGGTGGCACAACTTGGTCCAAAAGTTTTGGACTAGTTCTTTTCCAGATTTTTTTTATAACTGCACGCAGTTCCTCGTTTGCTTCGTCAATGTTTCCTACAACAAGAAATAAACGAAAACATTCATTCTGAATTTTAACCTGACAGTCTTGTATGAAAGCAAGTAATTGAAGGCAGTTTTATCTCATATAATTTCAGAATTTTAAAATTTAATTTTGTTGTAAAAATTTTCAACACAAGTAAGAATGTTCTTTTATCTCATTTACTAAATTTCAAACTAAATGTAAAAATACAATACTTTATTGATCAAATATTCAAAATCTTTTCTAATTATACCAATTGTCATCATCCCAGCCAGGCAGACGATGATGAATATTATCTAAAGTTTTATATGGCTTAGGTGTGGGATGTACAGTTTTACCTTCTGTTTTGATACGTAAAGATGTTCGAACAACTGCAAATAAGGTAGCATTAAACATGACGCTTCCGTCAGTATTCAAGGGCATATTCATTGATACAAGCCTCTGGAATTCAAGATAAACAAACATGCATGTCAAGATCCATTGCAGCAAACTTCAGCACTGATTGCATAATTGATAAATTTATTAAGTAATGTATTTTATAATTATTATACATTAATTATAATTACACACTTACTTTAAACTATAGACTTGTGTAGAACCACAATCTTTATTTTAGTGTTGAACATAGTTGTATAAATATATGTGAATACATTGCTACTGTCATGTTATTTACTCAGTTTTACTTCAAATTTGGATGAAAAAATACAATACTAGTGTTTAAACAGCTATCTGAAATTTTGGCCAGAATTCTTGAAATAAAAAATCCAGATGTGTCTTTTCTTCAAAAAGTTTGTACATTATACAATTTTTTAAACTATTAATTAATTTCTTGGTTGATAAAAAAACTAACAATTAAACAACCTTAAATAAAATATCATGTAACAAGAATACCGAGTATAAAATAACATTTTAAGTTGGTATATTGTTTGTCATACACTGTGTTTTGAGTAATATATTCATATACCTTATACTCATTTTATATTAAATACATACTAACAAAAACAAACATTATTTTTAAAATCTAAAACACTACTTCTTACATGGTATCCTAACAATTTTATTATTTCTACGAATATACAAAAAGTTTGTTTTCGACTCACTTTACAAGCTACTCGGTGAGGACAGAGTTTACCAAATCCTAGCGGTGGTGAAATCTTCCGTAACAAAGTTACTACATCAAGATGTTTGATCCGTCCTCTGAAACAGTTTAGGAAGTTATTTTCAATATTTAATGCCATAAACAAGTAAATAAAGTTTGTTGTTTGATGTGGAAACAACTTTCAAATGTATATTCTGTTTTGTAAAACCTTTTTGTTTCCATTGTTTTGTGTTATTATATATATATATTTAAAGATATTGATTGCTTTGATAAAAAGTCATAGGATTGATAAATTACATTGAAATTCTACATGAAATGACATCCACATTTACCCAGACAGTACAGGTTGACATACAAATCATCAGTCCCAAAAACTTATACAACAAGTCTTTAAAATCCAACTTCCATCACTATAGTTTACAACATATTCATATCACTAATATCACTCATAACTTTGAACAGAACACATTATATATATATCCATCCGAATATATCTAAAGCTAAAACATACCTAGACTTTTAAATGTCAATATTTTATTATGCAGTGTACTAGTTCATAAGATACCTGGGAAAACCAAAAACCTGATTATCCTGAGAAGAAAACCTAACTTTGAAAATGTTTGATTTATATTAACACAGTTTCTTGTTTTGGAACATATCTACGTTTTTCTTGTGATTTATTAGTATTGTAGAAAAAATGTCACACATCCCACTCTTCCATATTATACATTTCCCATTTACAAACAGCTTTGATTTTTCTAATTTCTACATTGGAACATGTAAAATACAGTCAAGGTTATGTGTTAAGTTTTGCCCTAAGTGCTACTTGATATATATGTTTCTGCAACAATATTTAAGTTTATTTATTAATATCTGATCTGTTTCTGTAACTATGTTTAAGTGTATCAGATATTGATATATATATACTTAACACAGCTATGGAAACATATCAGATGTTGATGTCGAATCTTAATTATGGCTATATAAACATATCAAATGTTGATGTAGAAACTTAAACACAGTTACAGAAACATTTCAGATGTTCATTTAGCTACTTGAATACTGCTTTTGAAATATATAAGATGTTAATGTAGCTACTTAACCATAGCTACAGATGTTTATGTAGATAAACAAACACGACAATATAAGTGTCTCAGACCTTAACGTAGCTAAACAAAGATGGCTATAGAAATTCCTCATATGTTGATATAGATAAACAAAGATGGTTACAGAAATGTCATACTTGGCATCTGGATCATATTCAGACCACAGTCGCACAAACTCCTCCAAGTGATGAGGGCCTAAAATGGACCAGTCTCGTGTGAGGTAATCAAAGTTATCCATAATGACTGCCACGAAGAGGTTAATAACCTATTAAATGTCAGAAAAACCAAATTCATCATTATGAACAATAATTCATCCAAAACTTACTTTGCACTTATCTTAGCCACAATCCTTTCAATCTATTGAAAAAAAAAGGATATTTTGATGACTATGGTTTCTATCATTGATCTGGTGTCTAACTATAATTTTAGAAACAAAAGTATTTAAAACTAATAAAAAGTTGAATATCTTTTCATTATCCTCCTTTAGAAAACAGAAACAAATGATAAAAGGTTTCAGCCCCAAACAGTCACAATCTTAAATACAGTCATACAGTCTATTGCACTTGATTACAGCACAGCTTCTAATCATTATACAGTAACTGCGGGTTATACTGAACAGCTTTTTGTCACAGATAATAAGGTACGAGCCATTTCTAACACTAAAATTCATTATTGCTCCTCAGAATGTCACAGACAATTTTCTTCTTTGTATAACAACATTTAGAAATTATAAATGTGCTTTGGAATTAATTCCTACTGTTACGACAGAGGGGTCACGTGATGAGTATTCTAAAAGATTCACTAGTGTGTTGCGACAGCGGGAGTCAATTGACGCTGGTAGCACGTGTTGAAAGTCTTAGAAGTTTCTAGAACAGGCAGTATTATAGTATATAAGTGCGCTAGACAGTGAGAGAGTGGAGTGGAGACAGAGATGTAGCGGAGATGAAGCAGGCAGAGAGAAAGAAAGACAGTGATTACGGTCAGCGGGAACTGAGGATAGCAGGCACAGAGATCGGAACTATAGTTGGCGAGGACGAACAATTAAGTCTAAGCGCGATAGAAAGTGAGTGAATTGTTGTGAACTATAGTGTGTGTAACTGTGAAAATTAAGTACATTACAAAGTTGTATTACAAGTTTTGTAAAGAAAGGACTTGTATCTTCGAAGAATTAACAAACAAACATACAGAGACGTAACACTACCTTTGCTAACTTTATAACAGATCAATATTTTAAAATGTTACTAAAATTATTTTCTTTTTTCTATTTATTATGATTGAACTGAAGTATTCATCATACCAATGATTGTGTACATAATATTAATATACTTAAACTCTATTCGTTTGTCATTTAATACTAAATATTCTACTGGTAACTTAAGTGT
>NW_013670799.1:36243-41644 GCF_000517525.1 Limulus polyphemus | reverse complement strand
GAGACATACGGAGTCTAAGCAGTAGTGGAGACAGAGACGTAGCGGAGACGAAGCACAGACGAAGCAGGCAAAGAGAAAGAAAGACAGTGATTACGGTCGGCGGGAACTGAGGATAGCAGGCACAGAGATCGGAACTATAGTTAGCGAGGACGGACAATTAAGTCTAAGCGCGATAGAAAGTGAGTGAATTGTTGTGAACTATAGTGTGTGTAACTGTGAAAATTAAGTACATTACAAAGTTGTATTGAGGAAGAATAAACAAGTTTTGTAAAGAAAGGACTTGTATCTTCGAAGAATTAACAAACAAACATACAGAGACGTAACACTACCTTTGCTAAGTTTATAACAGATCAATATTTTAAAATGTTACTAAAAAAATTTTTTTTTTCTATTTATTATGATTGAACTGAAGTATTCATCATACCAATGATTGTGACATAAATATTATATCTTAAACTCATTTCGTTTGCATTTAATACAAATATTCTCTGGAACTTAAGTGATTCGTAAAGTTCAGTAATCGTCTTTCTTTGTTCAATAATGCTAAGAAAATTGCATTATATATGTTACCAAAAAAGAACAAAGGATATAGAAAGAGATGAAATATGGCAAAGAAAAATCATTTCCACAGGTGCCCGGGGTATTAGAGCGAGGATCGCACATCACCGTTGGCTTGTTCGAGCAACCCATCATAATGTCTTGCCACGCTTCTCCAGTGGCAGACCTAGAATGTTAAAATGTAGATATAACATATATAATTCCTTATTTATCAGTAGAAGCCTTCCAATCAACTGAAAGGCTCTGCATGAGGAACATAACCTACTCAGCATTTTTACTAAATATTTTTAGCATTTAAGTAAAGAACTCAGACTTACATCTAATGCTCATATGTAATAGTATAATAACATTTCTGTAGTTTGAATCTCGTGAAGAGAATGCACAAAACTTTAAGCAATATTATTTTAATAAACAGCATTAGGTATTTATAAAAATGACACCTAAGTAGGAAATTAAGTTGAATTATATCGTACGTGTAAGGAAATTATTGTTATAAGTAAATGTACCTTTATTCATTCAGTGTACCAACATTTTGTATGACATGGTATGATACGTATGTGATTTTCAACAACAATGTATAAATAGTATCCGAGTGACAACACTATGCTTCAGAATGATAATAGTTCTTCATCATTTCTATTGATGATGTGAAATTTAAGAGTATATAGCTGATTTTTGTAAGCTTTTGCTAATGTTTAAATTGCTAAATGATACCAGTTACAACTGTTGTTCTTACCTAAATAACACTAAAATTGCTTGTGGAAAAGTTTGGAAATTGTTATTTCTGTGGATGGCAGAATCAGGGTCAAGGGCAATTTTTCCAAAAACCTTAAAATATGTAAAAAAGAAGAAGTTGTAAAAGGAAAACGAGGTCTTCCTTAAAGCAAGTTTACAGGTACATCATTCAAGTTCCTGTAAATCACAAACTACATATACACATAAAAACTCATTCATATGAAATAACAACTAAATGTAAAAAAAATATACATTTTATGATATCCAAAAACCCACTTGAAGTAAATGTGCAGCAGAGATAGCTGATATGGGTATCAAAAAACATTTATTTAAACACAATACAAGTAACCATGTTTCAACTTTGTTAGATACACAAGACTGTTCATTTTAAGTTTAATATGAGTGTATTATTTAATTTATATTGTGCGAGCATTGAAGTAAGTTATTTTTAGAAGCAATAGTTATGGCAAGTTTGTGTATGTAACTGTTTATGAATCATTTGTTGTGTAGTTAAATTGTTGTGAAATGACATCACGTTACTTGAACCTTCTGTATTTTCTCATTGCTTTAAGCAAGTATTGTTACATCATAGCATCTCGTAGTTTGTAGAAAGTTCTGGGCCTCAGTCGAACAATGTATATATATAGGCAACCAAGTTAGTGCAAGTAAGTTAAGTTAGTGAAGATAAAAGTGAAGGTAGGCTGCATGATAGTCAGTTTAGCCATAAAGGGTGATTTTTAAAGTGAAAGTTCCACAGCTTGTATTGTAGAAACAGAGATAAAAAAAAAAATCACCTTGTCAGTTAGGTTATAAAGTAGTTGTACCAGCCTGTGTGGACTTTTGATAAAAAAGAGAATTATTTAAAGCTCTGGGTACAACTGTGGTAACACGTGGGGTAACGTAAGTGAATTTATCACCGATTGTATTTTGAAAACTGAGTAGAGGAGAATAATTTGTCTTGTTGAAGGGTGTTCTAAATTAATTGAACCAGCCCATGTGGATTTTTAAAGTAAAACAGGCAGTTATTTAAAGCTCTAGATTCAACTGTGGTAACCAATAATGTAACGTATTTTTTTGTAAATACATTTGACTTGTTTTAAATATATTATTTTAAAACAAGTGGATAATGTGCTGTCTATTTATTGTTGAAATTTATCACCAACAACTCACAGACACCTACTGTAAAGAATCATGGCCAGATATAAAAAAACCTGACAAATTTACATAGGTCATCATCAGGTTACGATGACATTATAATGATCTAAAGAGGATGAAACATTGTTATTTATATTGTGTTTTCATATATAAGTTTTTTAATAGCATAAATTTGATTCATATATATTACAAACACATCGCAATTTCTACCATTCCAGAGTTATACATCAGTGTTACTTCCTTTTTAAACAATTGAGCTTCAATTAATGATTAAGTGATTTGACTGTGAAATCCCAGCCACCACACATTATATGACTTATTCTAAGCCCAGCTGAATCACAACTGAAATTGTCAAAATTGAACTTCAAAACTTATTAGTCATTGCCATTTGGCTTTCGAAGCAGCATTCAGAGGACCAATAGTTATTACATAAATAAATATATTAAACATTTGAAAAGATAACTGGCACATTTACATAAGAAAGAAGAAAACACTAAACAACTTAAGTTATTCTCTAGATTCTTCATCAATATTACTTCACTTTCTTCTACACAGAACAACAAACAACTAACTGTAAAGCTTTAGATGCAGTGAAAACAGAATATTCTTTTGTTTACTATTAAAAGACAATAGATCAGCATTAACTGAAGACACAATTTTAAATACAAGGTGTTTTTGTCTGATGCTTGTCTAAAAAGTTTAATTTTAAATAATTAATATTTTTGAATGAGAATTGTAATTAACAACAACGAATGTTATGGTTTCAATTTTTTTTTTTTACTCTGAGATAAAAATAAATTCACCAGTTATTTACAACTTTATATATATATAAACTATAACTTTATTCAATACATTACCTGCATCCCAATCACAGCATATATGAAGAACAGCATGACAATAAGCAACGCTACATAAGGCAAAGCCTACGAAAAATATTAGATTATAAACCTTTAATATTACTCACAATTATTAGACCACAAAAAATAGATAAGCATTTGAAATTATGTTTAAGAAAAACAAATATTTTAACTCATAAGTTCTGAGATGAGAGTTCTCACATCCAGGGTTTATACAACCTAGCAATAATGAGTTATCCCAAAGTTAATATAATACACACCTGTAATCCCAAGTTTAACAACATAAAACATAATATTTATAAAATCAAGATAACGCACACCTTTAATCCCAACTTTAACAATATAATACTTATAAAATCAAGATAACGCACACCTTTAATCCCAACTTTAACAATATAATACTTATAAAACCAAGATAAAGATGCATTCATCTTCAACCAGGAACATAGTGGTGAATATACTTAATTTTCTTCTGATACTTTCCAAAATAGTTGGACTGTTAGAGGTATACTTTAATTTAATTGAAATACTTCTGACAAATAAAAAATCCAATTAAAGTTTTCCAAATATATTTACACCAGTGATGTCATTTACTAAAAAATCTCTGAACATTACAACTGGAATTTAGTTTGTCAAAATGTCATGTACTAATAATGAATTATGAAAATGTTTAATTATATTTTTAATATCTATCGAACAACAGAAATATAAGGTTTCCTTCTAAAGGGACTTTATAATTCACCATCTAAGTTCTTACTTTATAAAGACCAGTAAAAATCATTCAACCAAACACATGTAGAGTCTTGTAAAAATCATTCATCAAAACATGTGTAGTCTTGCAAAAATCACTCAACAAAACACATGTAGATATCTATTCCAAAGATTATTCATCAAACACTACTATGACTCACCTGAATGGACTTAATAAAAGTCCACAGCAGAGTTTTAATTCCTTCCCCTCTGCTGAGTAGTTTTATGAGGCGCATCACACGAAACAAACGAAAAAAATTTATGCTGATAATGTTGGTACCAGGCTGTAAAATAAAACAATACATACATTTTACAGCATCATAATTATTCGTGTATCTTTCAAGGACTAAGAAATTCTTCTAAACTTACTTGAAATCTATAACAATTTAGGAAAAAAAACAAAATTATGATAAAAAAATGAAGTTAAAATTTCTTACAGCCATCTAACAGTAACTAAAAGGCCTGCCATGGCTTGGTGGTTAGGGCGCTTAACTCGTAACCTGCAGGTTGCAAGTTTGAACCTTATCACCACATATTCTCACCCTTTTAGTCATGACGCATTTTTAATGTGATGGTCAATCCCTCTTTTTTGCTGGTTAAAGAGTAACCCAACTGTTGGCAGTGAATTGTGTTGACTCGTTGACTTCCCTCTAGTTTATTGTTTCTAAATTAGGGCTGGCTATTTCAGATAGCCCTCAATTAGCTTCGCACAAAAATGAAAAACAAATTTACAAAATGAACAATATGTCTTAAAACAAATCTCTTTTAAAACTGTTGACAATAATTAATGCATCCAAAATATGTAAATGAAAATAGGTAAAACAGCCTGAAATTTTTGTTCCTTTACTGATTTTATATCTTTGATTTTTACAAAGGTCTTTGTAAGATATCTTTAGTTTCACGTCGTTAAAGAATAATACAATTTGTTAGTATTACAAAGTTAACTACCTAAAACTCCAAGTAAAAATTATAGTCGGTTTTTCAAACCTGATATTTCATACAAACTGCTAGATGTTAATGCTCGAGAAACCTGTAAGTTGGATGATTGTAGCAGAGTAACAAAGTTACAGAGGGGATATACAAAGATCACTATGTGCTTGTTACACTTTTCTATTACTAGAATGACAGAAAAAGTTTCTTCTCCAGAAGTAAAGTATGTAGGGAAAAAGTGTAAAATGATGTAACATAACCTTCATATTAACTATCTTCTGTAACATAACGTTCATATTAACTATCTTCCGTAACATAACCTTCATAGTAACTATCTTCTGTAACATAACCTTCATATTAACTATCTTCTGTACCATAACCTTCATATTAACTATCTTCCGTACCATAACATTCAT
>NW_013670799.1:32922-35314 GCF_000517525.1 Limulus polyphemus | reverse complement strand
GTGTGTGTTTAAATAGTGTAATTAGCTGAACACACACACGTACTAGAGATGAAATAGTGCCATTAGCTGGTACTAGAGATGAACACACACAAATAGTGCCATTAGCTGGTACCATAACCTTCATAGTAACTATCTTCTGTAACATAACCTTCATATTAACTATCTTCTATAACATAATCTTCACCATAACCATCTTTTATGACACAATCTTCACAACAGTAACTATCTTCCGTACCATAACCTTCATATTAACTATCTTCCGTACCATAACCTTCATAATAACTATCTTCCGTAACATAACCTTCATATTAACTATCTTCCGTAACATAACCTTCATATTAACTATCTTCTGAAACATAACCTTCACCACAACCATCTTTTATAACACAATCTTCACAACAGTGATTATCCTCCATAACACAATCTTCACAGTAAATGTCTCCTGTAACACAACTGTCAGGGTGACTATATTCTTTAACAGTAACACACACATTGTAAAATTGGTTTGTAGTACATCTAAATACAGAACTTGATTAATGCTTCATAAATTTTGCACTAAAAGCGAACACATTCCAAACTAAGGAAATCCTGTTTTTACCTTTATTTTACATATAAGCCTTAAGGCATTATTTATGCTGTTTTTCTTTACTCCATCGGTATTTTTGAAGAATACATTTTTACTAAATTTTCCAAATATTCCCATCTCTAAGTGTAATTAAAAAGAAACTTACATTTAATTCCGAGACAAGAATATCTATGTAGCTGCCAAGAACAATGATGAAATCAAATACATTCCAAGGATCACCAAAATAATTCTGAAAAAAAAATCACCGAATGGATAAAAGTTCAGCTAGAAATACATTTAATTATTCAAAATGAACATTTTTAAAAACCTAAAGAAGAGAATAATACAACTTTTAGTGAGAAAGGCATCCCGAAATAAGAAGTTAGATTTCTCTGTTCCCCTTTGAAATACTTCTTCATTCTTGATTTACTATTTCTAAGCAATATCTTTTATTTCAAATTAATTTGGTGCTTTTAAGTATTCGTTTTTCAAAAAAACATATTTCAAATTATTTCCAACATCATAACTTTCTTTTGTTGTTTTAATCTTGTATACAGGAACCTTTTTAAATGTTTTTCATCACTTAATTTTGCACTTTCAAAATGTTGTACATGTCGGCAATATGATACCACGAGTCTTCCATCATTATACATTAAAAAATACAGAATTTAATATCTAGATATAAATCATTAAGCAAGTATATTACGTATCAAACTGCTGACAATTCAACACAGCAATTGCTAGTGTATTAATCATTTATTAGTTTTTAATTTAAACAATAGATGGCAGAATGTATTATTCCAAATACATATACATCTTTTAGAATAGCATTGGAATAATCGTTGGCTATACTCATTACCTTTGTTTAATCTTTTCATATATTGATGTCGTAGGTCTGAGTTTCAAGAGTTTTTATATCACAGTCAAAAACAAATATTTAACATAATATACAAATACAGAAAATTATATGCTTAAATTGACTCTAAGTCACTAAAGGTACCATTCTGGTGTTAAATAATTTTATTTACAATAACTTAAAAGCCAAGAGAGGTAAAAGAATCAATAACCATTCACACTGTTGCTACACACTTGCCTAATCAAGTCAGAGCCAACTGTTGTTTTTTTTTTACAATACAAGTACATCTTTCATGAAATTAATACATGTATTTGGCTGAATCTTCATTATATGCCTTTACCTTGAATCCAAAAGCCATCACTTTCAAAACAAACTCCAGGGCAAATGCTGCCGTAAAAATCTGGTTGAGAATGTCCAAAGCCATAGTATATCCTTGGGGCTGGTTGTGATACTAAAGAGAGTATAAGTGTCTTTAGCTGAACACACACACGTACTAGAGATGAAATAGTGCCATTAGCTGAACACACACACGTACCACAGATGAAATAGTGTCATTAGCTGAACACACACACGTACTAGAGATGGGAAGATAGTCATTGTTGTGAATATTGTGTTATAAAAGATGGTTGTGGTGAAGGTTATGTTTCAGAAGATAGTTAATATGAAGGTTATGTTTCAGAAGATAGTTAATATGAAGGTTATGTTATGGAAGATAGTTATTATGAAGGTTATGGTACGGAAGATAGTTAATATGAAGGTTATGGTACGGAAGATAGTTACTGTTGTGAAGATTGTGTTATAAAAGATGGTTATGGTGAAGATTATGTTACAGAAGATAGTTAATATGAAGGTTATGTTACGGAAGATAGTTAATATGAAGGTTATGGTACGGAAGATAGTTAATATGAAGTTTATGTTACGGAAGATAGTTAATATGAAGTTTATGTTACGGAAGATAGTTAATATGAAGT
>NW_013670799.1:29085-32167 GCF_000517525.1 Limulus polyphemus | reverse complement strand
CATTAGCTGAACACACACGTACTAGAGATGAAATAGTGTAATTAGCTGAACACACACGTACTAGAGATGAAATAGTGCCATTAGCTGAACACACACGTACTAGAGATGAAATAGTGTAATTAGCTGAACACACACGTACTAGAGATGAAATAGTGCCATTAGCTGAACACACACGTACTAGAGATGAAATAGTGTAATTAGCTGAACACACACGTACTAGAGATGAAATAGTGCCATTAGCTGAACACACACGTACTAGAGATGAAATAGTGCCATTAGCTGAACACACACGTACTAGAGATGAAATAGTGTAATTAGCTGAACACACACGTACTAGAGATGAAATAGTGTAATTAGCTGAACACAAACACGTACCACAGATGAAATAGTGTAATTAGCTGAACACACACGTACTAGAGATGAAATAGTGTAATTAGCTGAACACACACGTACTAGAGATGAAATAGTGTAATTAGCTGAACACACACACGTACCACAGATGAAATAAACATCTTCCAACAACCACAATGATTTCTGTACTTTTACATGAATTAGGGTTAGGTTGATAATGATCCACAAATGAAACAAACAAGGTTCATCATCTCTGATACATGAACACTCAGTAATGATGAAAAGGAATAACTTCTTATCTCAAGAACAATAAAGTTGTTCATGTGTTTAACATTAAGCTGTACAATCAGATACTACACATACAAATGTCTTTGAAACTATAGACAGATTTTGGGTGTTCTTTCAATAATACTGTGATATAAAACCTTACAAAGTAAAAAATTTAAAATTATGAAGAATTAACACACACAAATATAATTATAGATTATTAAACTTGTTAATATAAAAAGAAATATTTAGCATGTAGCTCATATAAGTACATACTCGTTAATATTAATAAAATTATTACTGGTTAAACGATCTTTCCTTCAACACTCATTATCACTGTTTCTTTAAACTTTCAAAAGTAAATTCCATAAAGAATGACAAACATAAAGGTTTGGAGAACATACTTTCATTGCTAGTGACAAGGTGTTGATCATGATGCAGATAAAGATAGCATATTCAAAATATTGGGAAGTGACAAACCACCATATCTTATACTGGAAACGGTGCTTTGGGATGAAACGCCTTACCGGCTTAACCTTCAGTGCATACTCTATGCAATTCCTCTGTAAAAATAGAATTCCGATTAAAAAACCTGGTCAAAGTAAGTACTAAATGTGATGAAGATATGAAGTAACAGACAATCTTAAATAGACTTGGCTTATAATAAGCTAAGTAAATAAAAAACTGGCTCCATATGGAGGTGACAAGACCATCTTCTCAGACATAAAATTTATTATTATGAACTTCCTGATAATCATGCTGTTATGGACGTTCGCCTTCATTTATCAACATGTAAGAAACAAAGAATTTTGAAAATGAATCACATGATTTTAAAATATATTTTATGTTATTTATATATTTATCCTTGACACTGCATCACTCGTACAAACTTCAATTAATTTTTTAAGTTCAGTCATAACGTAAATACGGAAATCCATAACTACAAAATTGGTTTTATTTACCTGATTCTTGTCTAATTCACAGTTCTTATACTCTTGCTCTCCCTCATTCTGAAATGTTACGATGACGAAACCTACGAAGATGTTCACCATAAAGAAAGCAATAATGATAATGTAGACAATGAAGAAGACAGCTACCATTGGTCGATAGTTGTGAATGGGTCCCATGTCTTCTGCATTGGAGTCAATGGCTACATACAATAAACTAAGAAGAAACAGAACATCCATACCTAACCTTATCATGGCTGACAAATAAATTAAAATATATACTGCAAATAGCACGAAACCAAACGTTTTAAAACATAAATCAATTAATTTCAGGATTTTTTGTTATTTATTTACATTCACTTAAGAGTGAAAATACCAATAACCATGGAATTGTACCCCATAAAAACTTTTTAAACATCAGTAAATTATCTCAAAAAGATAATTTAATGTGATAATAAAACTTTAAAAATTTTGAGAATCAAATATTTTCTTAAATCAATCTTCATAAAAACACAAACTTGGATACCTTGTATTTTCCCTTATTCAGCACTCTTTAAAATACTTTACACAAAAATCACTTAAGAAAACTCTAGAAATATTTAACCTTGTTAAAACTTTGCACAACTAAAGAAGATAATGCGATAACATAACTCAAAATAATATTCTAATTTTAAACTTGATCTAATGTTGCAAAGCAAGTTGTGTTTTTTATATCATGTTAAACGTACAGAGTAAGACAGAAATAATATAATAAAACCCATAAAAACCAAAATTAAATATTACTTCCTTTTCAAAATAAAGTTTTATCTCTAATCTAAGTAGTGAGTTTCGATATATGATGCATAAAACATTTTAATATTAAGTGTGAAACAGTTTACTTACAGCGGCCAACCCTCAAATGTCGATACGGTACAAAGTGTAAGCATGCCTTGTGAAACATCGTCAAAATTAAAGATATATTTATCCCATTCTCTCTGTTCTAGGCTCGGTTTTTTTATGTCTCCTCCTTGGTACACTATGTACTCTCCCCTAAAGTTGAAAATAGTTTTAAAAAGTAGTTACAAAAGTGTCTTAGACATTTTAAAATACAACTACATACTCAAATGTACTACGAAAGTGTCTAGACATTTTAAACTACAACCACATACTCAAATGTACAACGAAAGTGTCTAGACATTTTAAACTACAACTACATACTCAAATGTACAACGAAAGTGTCTAGACATTTTAAACTACAACTACATACTCAAATGTACAACGAAAGTGTCGAGACATTTTAAACTACAACTACATACTCAAATGTACAACGAAAGTGTCTAGACATTTTAAACTACAACTGCATACTCAAATGTACAATGAAAGTGTCTAGACATTTTAAACTACAACTACATACTCAAATGTACAACGAAAGTGTCTAGACATTTTAAACTACTAACTGCATACTCAAATGTACAATGAAAGTGTCTAGACATTTTAAACTACAACTTACATACTCAAATGTACAATGAAAGTGTCTA
>NW_013670799.1:24070-28085 GCF_000517525.1 Limulus polyphemus | reverse complement strand
AACTTACAAACCTACATACTCAAATGTACTACGAAAGTGTCTAGACATTTTAAACTACAACTTACATACTCCAAATGTACAACGAAAGTGTCTAGACATTTTAAACTACAACTACATACTCAAATGTACAATGAAAGTGTCAAGACATTTTAAACTACAACTGCATACTCAAATGTACAATGAAAGTGTCAAGACATTATAAACTACAACTGCATACTTAAATGTACAATAAAAGTGTCTAGACATTTTAAACTACAACTACATACTCAAATGTATAACGAAAGTGTCTAGACATTTTAAACTACAACTACATACTCAAATGTACAACGAAAGTGTCTAGACATTTTAAACTACAACTACATACTCAAATGTACATGAAAAAGCCTGTACTGTGTTTTAACTGTCATATTTTTATTTTTACTGGTGCATGATGCCCATCTTGTGACAAATATTGTTATTACTGCTTGTTACCATTGTACTCATAATTAAAACACATAAGTGTAACTCACTAAACATAAAACACAAAGTTATAATTCTTGTTCAATATCTACATAGTACAAACACATAATTCTCACTAGGTGTTCAACATAAACAAATAATTCTAACTAGGTGTTCAACAAAAACACATTATTCTAAGTAGGTGTTCAACACAAACACATAATTCTAACTAGGTGTTCAACAAAAACACATAATTCTAGCTAGGTGTAAACCAAAACACATTATTCAAACTAGGTGTTCAACACAAACACATAATTCTAACTAGGTGTACAACACAATCACATAATTCTAACTAGGTGTACAGCATAAACACATAATTCCAATTTACTGTGTATAACATAAACTCACTGTTTTATCTCACATGTAAAACACAAACATAATTTTAATTCATTATATTTACAACACAAATACACAGTTGTAATTTATTACGTCTACAATGTAACACATAAACAAATATATCTTCTAACACACTCTATGTAGGAAAATAACACCTATAATTCTAATTCAATATAAATACAAAAGTAAAAAGACAGTGCAGGCATTTTTTAAATAATTAGTGTTTAAAAAAAATTAATAAAAAAATGCAAAAACTAATGATCGTGTTATTATATTATAATTTTTAGTAATAATTATCTTTGTAACACAATTTTCAGATTTCACTGAAAATGGAATAATTTATTCCAAAACGTTCAAACCTTGTAAATAAAATGTTTTATGGTTTATCAACCATCTTCATCTTCATTATCAGGAGATATTATTGGGATTATGGCCAAAAATACACAACTTCATTCTTATCATTATAAGTTTTTGTTAATTATGACATCGTATTCTCCTAGTTAGACCAATATATTGAATTAGCTGTATTATTTACTGGCTTAGCTTTTAGTCCTAATCTGTGTAGATAGTTTGTTTAGATCAGAAGTTACTCATAATAACGTTTGCAGATTTAACGTAGCAGCCGTCTAAGTTGCTCAAGGAATTTGTTCATACTATCATTAAAAGAATCTCCAAATGTCCGAATGCTACGGGTATCCGTACTATATCAACTTAATGTCAAAACAACTAAACTATTAACATCATGTAGCATGGACATTAAATTAAAATACCCGTACCTCATGTGTAAGTACAAATAAAACAACACAAAACTTACTCGCATTCCTGCTGTGTTATTTTTGACGGGTCAGAGCACGAAAAAAATTTCCCCTAAAATAAAATTTCAATGAGCTTAAGGTACACATAAACTGAGTAAGTGTTTCTTAAGTAAATATTATAATGAAAATATAAGAAAAAAGGTATATCATAAATCCCATAGGAATAAGTGACATAACATCTCAAATGAAATTCATCTAAACATCTATTACATGCAAATAGGGTCATGTATAAGTTAGATGTACTGTTAAACAATTACGTATTAGGTCACTAATCGCTTTCAATACTGGATAAAACTTGTTCAACAAATGTTACTGTAGAAAAAATGCAAAATTATCATATTACATGCATATTATAACGTGTGAAAAATTACTTTCGACATGAACTAATATAGAACATTCCGTACACACTAGAGAGAAGGATGGAGAGCAGCTAGTTACCCTATCCATGCAAAAAATTATAATAGGTTATAATAAGTTTGTGATTCACATGACTAAAATTGAGTTTTGGCCTAAAATACAGCTCACTCTACGATTGTAATGACTTTGGTAGCCAGAGAGTTGAAAAGAAAACAGACAAAGAAATGTCGTTAGTCATAAAAAGGTCTTGTAATTCGGTCATTAAAGAGTTTATTTTTTCATTAATTTTGTTTGTGTTTTTTTCATAATATTTCAGTCTCCATTGCATCAAATTAGGCCCAACCTGTCACTCTATTCTAGAGAAGCATGCCATCCCCTTTAAGAAGTGGATTGACAAGATATAAAACATGCTGACACTTGTTCTACATGCGCTAGTAAAACTTATGGAGTTTTTTTCGATTAATTTAATAATGAAGTATAAATCTTAAGACTCCAGAGTTATATATATATATGTGTCTGTGTGTGTTGACAGAGAGATATAGTTTACTAATGTCCTACAGTACACACACTTTTTCAGTAAAATTTGATCAGTAGATTCGATTGTGGTATAGTATATTCTGTTGATGCTTTTCAAACATTTCAACAATTTTCTTAATGCAAATTAAAATCACAAGAAACTACACTACAATATTGATAAGAAAATATAACTTACGTGTGGTCTAACATTACAACTGATAGATCACCATTATCAATTTTAAGCTACACTAGTATATTTTTCGAAACCTTTTAAGTTGATATAAACAGAAGTTAATTACTTGAGATCATGAAATAAAATATACTTACAGAGACTAAGACGTCTTTTGATAAAAACAAACTTTAGAACAGATAACAAAATAAAATTATCCCAAAAAAGAAATGCTTTTATAATAATGAAAAGACTGGCATGAGTCGATTAAAGTTTTTCATGTATAAAACATGGGCTTAAGGAAAGCTGGTTACATGGTTACCTTGAAGAGCTGTACTACAATCACAGTAAACACAAACTGAAGAAGTCAACAGAATAGTGTTTGTTTTGTTTGTTTGTTTATTTTGAATTTCGTGCAAAGCTACACGAGAATTATCTGCACTAGCCGTCCCTAACTTAGCAGTGTAAGACTAGAGGGAAGGCAGCTAGTCATCACCACCCACCGCCAACTCTTGGGATACTCTTTCACCAACGAATAGTGGGATTGACCATCACGTTATAATGCCCCCACGACTAAAAGGGCAAGCATGTTTGGTGTGACGGGGATTCGAACCCGCGACCCTCAGATTGCGAGTCAAGCACCCTAACCACCTGGCCATGCTGGGCATAGAATAGTGTCACTACAACTAGAGGAATAGATGAGAGATAAGGTATAAATTAGTATTAGTATAGGTTAAGGGGAGAAAAACAGAGATCTTTGGAGTTTAAGAAATTTTGGCACAACTTTCAAGTATTTGCTATTATTTTTGTAAAATATATATATACAGGTTAAATGGTTATGGTCACTTTCAATGATGAAATAAATCATGAAATTCTAAGGTCAGTTAAATTATAATGCTAAAGACCTGCATAATAAGCTTGATGATTCTGTAAAAATTATTAATGTTTATTGCTAATTTAAAGTTTTATAATAAAATTTTCAATTCTAATTTCAAGACCCTGTGTATGAAAAGGATCATACAATAAAAGGTTTAGTGTAAGAACAGAATTAATATTATTGTAGCAGAATCTCTTACAAAAGTTCTGTTATTCTGTTTTAGTTTTCTTTGTGGTTTCAAGTGGTCGAGATTTGTAATATCAGGTCAACATCAGCCTACCTTGAAAAGTTGTACTCCAATAACCGCAAACATGAAATTTAGAAGAAATGTCACCAACATGATGTTCCCTATAGTTTTCACTGCTACTATGACACACTGAACTACATGCTAAAGTAAAACAAACACAGAAAATATTGTTTAAGTCAATCACATAACTCACATCAGTC
>NW_013670799.1:13584-23070 GCF_000517525.1 Limulus polyphemus | reverse complement strand
GGGTGCGTCTTATATTCCGAAAAATACTGTAACAATGATAAAATATATGTCATTTAAGGAAAATATGTAACAGCAATAAAATATACATTGCTTGAGGAAAAGACAAACAGCAATAAAATAATGTCATTTAAGGAAAAGATGTAACAGCCAGAAAATATACATCTTACGAGAAAAAGATGCAATAGTAGTTAAAAGATAAACGAACACTGATAATTTCTACAGAAATATCATTCATTATGTCTAGAAGAAAAGATTTTAGCAAAGAAAATGGCAACTAGTTAATATTTTGGACCATATCTGTTTTTTTGTAAAGGTTTGTATGGCAATATAATCAACTTTCAGTGAACATATATTACTTATAAGTCGGTATAATTTAGCTAGACTTTAACACTGCACCTAGAGAAGATTAAAGAATAAAACAGTTTTTACCTTGAGTCCCTTGGCTCTATTAATGGCTCTTAGTGGTCTTAACACTCTCAGGACACGAAGAATTTTGACAACAGATATAGCTTCATTGCTGAAAAATGGCAATTGTAAAAGTTATGTTCTAGATTCAAATATAATATTTATAATACGTGCGTGATGTTTCAATATAGTTTAGTGATTAAGTATCATCTTGAAAACAGATTAACTAAGTTAACTGCAGTGTTCCAAATCAGGAAAAGAAATGGTTACATTGGTACAAAACTACAAACTATTTCTATGTAACATGTATGATTATTTTAATGTAGTGATAAATACAAGTAGAAAGTAGAATTTTACACCTCTAGTTCTTTCTATAATATATATATAAAGATACTAATATAACAAGTACAATTGGAATATGCCCTAAAGGAAAACATCACTGAAGCCTCTTCAGACATACGTCTTGATTCATAAGCTAATTCAAACATTAAATATAACAAGTATGATCACTAAGTTTGACAAAAATAAAAGGAAGGAAATAAAAGATTTTGGTTTTCATATAACAACATATAAAATAATAGAGTTTAAATTTTAAAAAAACATATATAATTAACAGTTTTGAAATACACTCTGGCACGTGTCCATGAATGAAGGATTAATTTAAAAAAACATCAGTGATATTCTGTGCAAATATCAGGTGTGAGTTACTAAAAACCTTTCTGTTTGAAGAGGGGTAATTCTGCTGAAGGTGGGGTCTTTCACCCTTACATGTGGGTGCCCACAAGAAGGGGTATTCTACCCATTATATTTCACGAAAAATTGCATGTATTATTATATAAACTTAACATCATAGTTAAACTAAGTATTTTTAGTTATTCTTATTAAAATTGTAAATTTGCGTTTGTGTTTAAGCACACATAATACATATTCTTTTAGTCCGTTGACTTGCACTGTAAAAGCTGATCCCCTACATACATGTTTTGCCCCCTTGAAAATATTTTGGTGGGCTTCTGTGCTGCTACATGTGATCACTCTTTACTCATTCTTCTTTGGAAAACTTAATAAAATCTCATTAAACATTTGAGGAAGAGTTTATTAATAAAGTCGTCATACACCTTTCCACTTAGAAATAAGTCCATAATCTAAATGTGTACAAAGTTTAGAAAAACTTTTTATAAACTGCAGGAGTTAAATACATACTGTACACACGTTTAACACTTTGTGCAGAAAAAAAAAAACTTGATTTCTATCTCTTAAATTAACATAATTTAACCACATTTATATATATATATATATATATATATATATATACACACACACACATGATGTCAGTAAAACATGTAGGTTCAAGAAGTCTTGATACAAGATCATATAAACACTATAACACTTCAAAAGTGCTCGTGTTTTTATCATCTTATATACACATACGTGCATACAAAATTTCTTATTTCACATTGCAAATTAGATTTCTAAAGCTGCAGTACAATGTCTTGACAAATGAACGTGAGCATTGTTTTACTTTCTCACTACAACCATCTATATATATTGCAGATACTTACTCAAAAGCGAAAGATATGAGGGACACGGAAACAACCAGGACATCTAAGAGATTGAATGCACTCCGACAAAACGAGCCTTTGTGAAGAATAACACCATATGTAATAGCCTGAGAACATCAACACAAGTAATTAGAAACATAAACACAAGGAATCACAATTCATGAACCTCCATCAGGGGGGGGGGGGCAGGTCTGAAAATAATTACTCTGTTCTAGTTAAATATGACTGAATGTCTAACTTCAAAAACAATATCTCGCACATCTGGTGTGTTCGGAAAATTTGTTTATAATATATTGAAGGAAAAACAATAGAAGGCATTTCATTTTAATCTAAAGTATGTTGAAGGCATTTCATTTTAATCTAAAGTATGTTGAAGGCATTTCATTTGAATCTAAAGTATGTTGAAGGCATTTCATTTTAATCTAAAGTATGTTCAAGGCATTTCATTTTAATCTAAAGTATGTTGAATCAATGCTACCAGTTCCATCTGTATGCTGGGGTCTTGTGCAAAATGGACTAACTGTAGTAAATCAGGAATTTTAACATTCGTTTTTCATGATAAATTTTTTCTCACTTTTTTTCTTTATACATCAAAGTCTAAGTCCATGAAGCTTATATGTATATGTAATTCATAACCCTCAAATTGGTCCAACGGTGGGACAGCAGTAAGTCTTAGGGCTTACAATGCTAAAATCAGGGGTTAAATTCCCCTCGGTAGGCACAGCAGATAGCCCGGTGTGGCTTTGTTAAAACAAAACACACACACACTCCTCAAAGTGTTTAACTAAATTAAATCAAAAAAGTTTTATTTTAAGTAGAAAGAATGCAACAGATTTGATATGGTTTGCAAAATTTTGGTAATTCCTATCCTGTCAATATTGGTTAATTCCATTGTGCAGCAAAATTTGACAAGTCACTACACACTTTTGGTTGTTACCTTTTTAAGAAAAAGTTGATCTCGTGAGTAGCATTTCTGCATCTATAGTGCATTCAGAGAGATAAGAATATACTGTTGTCCTCATAATTATATAGACTTTTATTGAATGTCACATTATGTTTGTTAGTTTCATTATGAATTAAGTAATTCAACAAATTAAAAAATTACTATATAGAGTCACCAAAATTAGAAAAATATTTCTTAGCTTCAAAACTTTAAAAGTTTGTGTTACAATCAACGGTCTTATATCGCATGATTCAAATTAACTAAACATATAATGGAAACTTGAAAATAAAAAATTTTTGAATGCAGATGAAACAATTATTCACAGCTTAAAAATTATTGGCTCAAAGTTTTGTTAGTCACTCACTAAGGTGATAATGTAACTCATTAGTTTCAGCTTCACACTCTTGATACAAAATTCAACGAGATTTATACAATGTTTATACAAGATTTATACAATGTTTGTACAATGTTTATACCAGATTTATACAATGTTTATACAATGTTTGTACAATGTTTATACAAGAGTTATACAATGTTTGTACAATGTTTATACAATATTTGTACAATGTTTATACAATATTTGTACAAGATTTATACAATGTTTATACAAGATTTATACAATGTTTATACAATGTTTGTACAGTGTTTGTACAATGTTTATACAAGAGTTATACAATGTTTGTACAAGATTTATACAATGTTTGTACAATGTTTATACAATGTGTGTACAATGTTCGTACAATGTCGCAAAAAGTTCCTGTTTTTCTTTTCCAAAATGTTAAAATACTAATCTCATAAACTCCTATTTTTGGTTAGACATACAATAGTTACTTTTAATACAAACAAGTTTCAGCATTTTATCAAGATGTTTCTTGCAATAATGTACATGGAGATCATCAGAGATCAGTCTTCATTTAGAGAACGTTTAAGTTTTTTCATTTATGTCATCTATTGTCCGACAACAGGATGCAACCCCGTATTAACAGGCCTATAAAATTAGGTTTTTTTTACAAAATGTCTCAAATACCATTAACTTTCCGTTTTGAAATAACCCTGTTTCTAAATCATGATTTTGCAAATATAAACCAAAGATAGGTCATCACATTTTTAGATGTGTTATATACAGGTCAGAATATGAATATTTAATAATTAGTCATTGGAAGAAAGAAACTTATAAATAGAGAGCATAACTTACTTAAAAACTTTGTCACATAAGATTGAGCAAAAATCGTTTAAAGATACTAATGAACACGACACACACAATTAATCTTTTCGGTAATTTTCACTGCATTTTGTAACATCCAAATAAATACAACAAATATTCTGTTAATGCACGGTGGTTTTAACTTCACATCTCCTTGTACTTGCGTGGCTGAAATATTAACGTACTATATCGTCTTATTTAATTTTTTAACCAATAAAAATTCATGAATGCAACCCACTTTCTTCATATTATCATCTATTGTGGTTTTAGCTCATAAGGTTTGTAAAAAAAATTAATACTTTGGAAATGTGAACAATAATTTTAATTACAGTTTTCGATTGATGGAAATGTCAGAATGAAATGCAACGCAAATGCAAAATTAAGTAATACTGACAGACATAGAATAATCATTAACTGAAGATGTGAAAAATAAAGTTACTGATTTGACACAGTAGTTCTTGTTAACCGTACTTCATCACATGAAGTTACAAAGAAAAGTACTTACCTTTAACGTGATTTCAATTGTAAAGACAGTGGTGAAAAAGTAATCAAAGTATTTGAGAACCTAGAAAATAGAAAAATAACACAAACTTTATAAACTTAAACACAAGAAAAAGATGAATTAAAAATTGCAACTAAAATAGACGATTCAAATGTCATTAACAAATTACTGTTCCATTTTGAAGACGATCCACTGCTCGAGTATGATCTTTTGATTCCATGTGTCTGATATAAGTCATTAATTTACCAGCAAACTAAAAGTGCATAACACCTAATGCTGTAGACATTATTAAACTGTATGTCTCAACACTTTTGTAATATGAGTAACTAACGTTGATGAATTCTATAACTATACTACATATATGTAAGAATGAAAATATTTGGTATGTGAAATTCTACTACACTACAGATAAACATACACAGACAACCATATATACACACACACACACACAGACAACCATATACATACATACACAGACAACTGTATACATACATACACAGACAACCGTATACACACACACACAGACAACCGTATACATACACAGACAACCGTATACACACACACACACACACACAGACAACTGTATACACACACACAACCGTATACATACACAGACAACCGTAAACACACACACACACACAGACAACCATATACATACATACACAGACAACTGTATACACACACAACCGTATATATACATACACAGACAACCATATATATACACAGACAACCATATAAGTACATACACAGACAACAGTATACATACACACACAACAGTATACATACACAGACAACCATATACATACACAGACAACAGTATACATCCACAGACAACCATATAAATACATACAGACACAGACAACCGTATGCATACACAGACAACAGTATACATACACAGACAACCATATAAATACATACATACACAGACAACCATATAAATACAAACATACACAGACAACCATATAAATACATACATACACAGACAACCGTATACATACACAGACAACAGAATACATACACAGACAACCATATAAATACATACATACACAGACAACCGTATGCATACACAGACAACAGTATACATACACAGACAACCATATACATACACAGACAACCGTATACATACATACACAGACAACCATATAAATACATACATACACAGACAACCGTATACATACACAGACATCCGTATACATACAGTTTCTATTGAAATCTAGCTTTTGAAGAAATGTGCTTCTTCTACGTAAACTCTTTCATCCTTAAGGAAACTGTAGAAAACTATTAACACTGTGTTGGTACTTACAGTAATAACTGTTAACACAGTGTATTTAATTACTGTAACAACTGTTAAAATTGTGTACATACTTACTGTTACAACTGACTGTGTAGGTACTTAGTGTAACAACTGTTAAAACTTTGTAGATACTTAGTGTAACAACTGTTAAAACTGTGTAGGTACTTACTGTAACGACTGTTAATATTGTGTAGATACTTACTGCTCCAACTGTTAACACTTTGTAAGTACTTACAGTAATAGCTGTTAATACCATGTAGGTGCTTACTGTTACGAATGTTAACACTGTGCAGGTACTTACAGTAACAGTTGTTATTAATGTGTAAATACTTACAATAATGGTTATTGTGATTACTTAGGTACATGTATTTATGGTAACAGCAGTTGTACTTGCACGGCATATTGTGTTAATGCTCTGTTATAAATGGAGTTTCTTTTAATGTGTAGCATCTATACTGCTACAAGCTGAAACGTTCAAACTTCGAGGTACAGAATGACATGAAGAGATTTTATAGAGAGATGAAGCTAAGAAAAAAAAATGCAAGTGACATTTGCTGAGGACTACGCAAAGCAATAAATTCCAGGTTTCATTCGCTTAAACAACTTGTTAACATTTACAAAAGACAACAGATGCTACCAAGAAAACGAAAAAAAAAGAGGACACTTTAATTTCTGTGAAAATCTTGAAAATATATACTCACTTTATTTCTTTCTGAATTTGCATTAAGAGGATCTTCTGCTGCTAACATGGTGCTACTGACGAGAATACAAACAAGAACAAGGTTGCCGAAGATTGAGTGGTTTATAATACGATGGCAAAAGACACGGATTCTGTAGAATAATAACTTAAATCAATCACCTGTTGAAGTATAATCGATGCTTTTCATGTATGTTTTAACTTAAGAATATAATAAGCAATTAATTAATATTAACTTCCAATCAGATCAAGCTACCAACTTACAGTGAAACTAAAATTCAACCTGGTAATGACTATAGAGAATTAAATATATTCTTTTTACGTCCCTATTTACAAAGATTGTAATGCATATTTTCATAAGGTGGGTACTCTCACTGTTCATGATATTTTTAAACATAATCCCAATAATATTTCACAAAGTTTGGCCAGCTTAAGAGACTTAGGTTAGCCCTAAATACATATGTTCAACTGAAAATGCAAAATAATTTCTATACTAAAAGTAAAGAGTAACAAAATGAAATATATTAAGCATTCTAATCAACACTGTATATTAAAGTAATAATGAGGAAATAAAAGAGTGTAGTTTACCTATGGGACATGTACAAAAAACTAGCTGTTTGCTTCGATATTGTCATATAAATATTTAATGTTAATGTGTAAAAAAGAAATCTAAATTTCCAAAACTTTAGAGAATAGTTCCATCTTTATTCAAAGTTAATTTGGGGTCTATAAAATTTGATTAAATATTGGAACAAAAGCTTATAGAAAATAATTGTTCTATATATTCTATTATGAGACCTAGCTCGCACTAAAACAAACAAACAAAAGCAAAACATACACCTAAAATATTAAAAAAATTTGATAACAAAATATCTAACTTCAATATCAAACTGTATTTAAAAGCTATTCATAATTATATGTTTACCACTTACATATTTGTATGAGAGAAGACAAAGAAAGATGAGGCCTTAGGAATGGGGTGAATTTTTGTGGGGATAGTAAGCTCAGAAGCACGTCGAGGGCGAGCTCCAGTAGATATTACAACTGATTCTAAATCTTTTTCTTTCTCTTCAACTTCTTCTTCATCTTCTTCTTCCTCTTCATCTTCTTCTTCCTCATCATATTCTTCATCTTCATCATCATCATCTGAGAGTCCAAAACACAGTTTTAAAACAGTTGTATTTTGGTGGTTAAAAGTTACAGTGATTTTCATTGATTGATATAATTTTGCTGTAGTTACAGTTCTGTTTAATTTTTTTATAATGACTGAATACTGAATTGGTTTGGTTTGAATTTTGTGCAAAGCTACACGAGGGCTATCTGTGCTAGCCATTCCTAATTTAGCAGTGATAGACTAGACGGAAGGCAACAAGTCATCACCACCCACTGCCAACTCTTGGTCCACTCTTTTACCAATGAATAGTGGGATTGATCATTACATTATAACAACCCCACAGCTGAAAGAGTGCACATTTTTGGTGATGGGGATTCGAACCCACTATCCTCAGGTTGCAAGTTGAGCACCTTAACTATCAGGCCATGCTAGGCCCAGACTGAACTACCAGGCCATGCTATGCCCAGACTGAATATTGAAAACTTACCTCCTTCTACTGTCTTTTCCTCATCTTCCTCTGCAGAAGTATCATCCACTTTTATATGAACCTAAATCAAAAAGTAGAAAATACTGCATTAAGTTCTAAAAAAGATTATACAAACAAATTAATATCTGAACTTGGAGTTCTTAAGACAGTCTTTAGCCAAAAAGAAAAAAATAATTAGACTCCAATCACAACTTTAAGCTGTTGGGACGAAAAAAAAAAAACAGCTTATACAGTGATTTATGTAATGGCAGTGGAAAGAAATCTCATCAGGCAGCCTCAAAACGACATTAAACATATAATTGTATCCATTTACTAGCTGCAATAAAAGTAGTACCAATTATGGAAATGATGGGAAAAACTCGCCTAAGATAGCTCGGTCATGTGGAAAAAGAGGACTATGTTGGTAGAAGTGTAATAAATGTAACAGTGGAAGGAAAAAGGACAAGAAAAAGACTGAAGAAAAGGTGGATGGATATAGTGAGAGAAGACATGAGAAAATGCAGTGTGAATGTACTTTTGATAAAGAATAAGGTCAAGGACTAGAAAAAAGCGGGTCCTAAACAATTAGGACAAATGCTAAGGAGAAGACTAACTGTGATAAAAAGAAAAAAGTATAAATTTCAATATCTACATTATTTTTTTACAATCTTAAAACTAAGTAAACTGGTGTGACATAAATTCTAAATCTAGTAAAATGTTTTGTACTTTAGAATGCTTACTTTAAAAAAATTCAGGTCAATCAAATTCATACCAAAAGTACGCAAGGGTTAAAACCTGAATGAACATTAGATTTACAGACGATTCTTTTAGAATGAGAAATAAATATATAAAGATGATAAATACTGCAGAAACCAAACTTACAGGCTTGTGAAGCACGTCCATAGAACTGAAACAAAGAACGTGTAAGGCGATTCAAGTAAATGTGTTATATGTTTTACAATAAGTCACATTCATACTAAATTAAAGCAATATGAAAGCAAATATGCACTACTGGCACTTGTGTTTAAAATATTTTATATTATAATAAATGATTAAAAACAACGTTTTATATTTGCACAATAAAAACTTCATTGAAGCCGTACGGCTTCCACTTTGAAATATCGCTTTCAAGTACAGGTTTCGACATGATCTACGTCATCCGCAGGAGTAGCTTACAAGACCAGTAATACGATAAGGGGGAAAGTATAAAATAGTCTTGTAAGTTACTCCTGAGGATGACGTAGATCACGTCGAAACACGTACTTGTAAAGCGATATTTTAAAGTGGAAGCCGTACGGCTTC
>NW_013670799.1:0-13280 GCF_000517525.1 Limulus polyphemus | reverse complement strand
GAAGCCGTACGGCTTCCACTTTAAAATATCGCTTTACAAGTACGTGTTTCGACGTGATCTACGTCATCCTCAGGAGTAACTTACAAGACTATTTTATACTTTCCCCCTTATCGTATTACTGGTCTTGTAAGCTACTCCTGCGGATGACGTAGATCACGTCGAAACACGTACTTGTAAAGCGATATTTTAAAGTGGAAGCCGTACGGCTTCAATAAAATTTTTATTGTGCAAATTTAAAATGATGTTTTTAATCATTTATTTATAATTTAAAAAAAATATATGAAAGCACTTTGAAGATAATGAATTATTTTGAAACTTACTAACTTATTCTGCCAAATCAACTTTTAGTAATAATAATTATAGAAACATTTTATATGCAATATGTATTTATAGATCAATATTTCTTAAGGACATAAATTATAGATCTGTATTTACAACATTAAGGTAGAAAAAAATGTGTTTCGATAAACAGGTTTATATAAAATATACAAAAAAGGACAAAAAATAGGAATTATATTTTGTATTTCTGAATACATCACACACAATTTTATGAATAAAATGCAATAATTTCAAGAAATAATTAATTACTCTTAAAAGAATATAATTCTTCATTTTAAAACTATTTGTTGTCAATTTTTGTTACGTGTAGAATTTAATATTTATGTTTATTACCAGCAAGTAGAAGTTACTAAAATCACAAGTAATGTCGCTATTTAATTGTTCATGACAAGCAAATGTTACGGTTTATCATTATAGTTACAGAAAACAAATTATGCAATCTACAAACAATCTCGTAGCATACATTTATGTGATATAGATATTTTTCTAATCTATTTATACGAAAAGACAAGTGAAGAAGAGAAACGAAAGATCATATTATCCACGAAGATTTAAAAACAAATCGGGAATGAGCATAAACTGCTCACAAATTTTAATGAGACATTTAACTGTACACTCATCAACAAACGACCTTGACTGTGTATTCACAGATAACGTCACGGAGAAGATGTAGGATATAAAATCTTGGTATCGTTTTGATTTAAGCCAAATAACAACTCTAAGTGCATCTTGAATATTTCCCTCAAATGTTTTGGAATCAATCCTCTTTCCCTCTCTCTAACGTACATATATATAATACTGACGTAACCAAACTCTACAGATTATATAGATGATTTATAAAATGTAAGAATTTCATAAACGTTTCGTACCTGAGTTTGCTTTCCCCCCATTTATTGAGTACCTACAATTTCAGCCATGTAGATCAAATCAGTTTGAATCAGAATTTGTTATTGTGACCCAAACATTTTACAACCTTTGTGAATAAAAAGAACGTTTTATACAAAAGCAGGTAAGTAATGAGAACATACGCTCTGATGTGAGGAGCATGGTTCAGTTGCAAAGTGTCAACTTTATCAAGTTGTTCCATCTCTTCTTTGTCTACTTCTTCATCTATCAATTTTTTCTTTTTCTTCCTCTTTCTCTTTTTTCTCTTCTTCTTTTCTACTGGCTTTTCTTCTTCTGCCTCTTTACTCTCAACAACATCCTCTACCTGCTCTTCAGCTCCTTCCCCCTCATCTTCCTTCATAGAAATATAACAACAAACTCTATTCTACAATTCCATTATCTTTTTTATATATAGTCAAATATGAAACGATATCGTCTATTCATGTTCTATTATGTAAATGACTTGAAACTGTGTTAAATTTGTCTTAATGTAATCTAAAAAATTGAATTTTAATTGTATTAATCGTGTATTCATGCACATTTCTGCAACTAATTTGAAATTGTGTATTTATGTATATTTAAAACAACTAAATCTAAACTGCGTTAACTGGATAGTCATGTATATTTCAATAACTAACTTGAAGTTGTGTTAGTTGTTTAATTTCTATACGTACTTACAATTCTGTGTAATTTTGTGATTTTGCAACAATTAGATTGAAATGATATGGTGTATTCAAATATGATTTATTGTTCAAATAATTAGATTACATGGATTTAAAAAAACTAAATTTTCATATGTAAACAGTTCTGAGTACAAAAATATTGATTTGTGTTAATTACGAGATGACTTGATACATACATATATATCTAGTTAACACAAGTTTGTCATATTTTTCATGAAAAGTAGCAAAAAAAGTTAATTTTGTTTTGAAAAGCTACCTTATCAATTGCAGTCAGACTTTCTGCATCAGCCAAGTTGTCCACAGCAATAGCCAAGAATACGTTTAACAGAATGTCTGAACAATTCATTAAGAAAAGTTTGTGCTTCTACCAAAGAAAAACAGAATTATTGGTTTTTGTTTGTTTTGTTGTTAAGCACAAAATAAAACAAAGAATTATCTTTTCTGCCCACCATAGGAATCGAAACTCAATTTTAAGGAAGCCCATAGACTCATTGCTGAGCCACTAGGGGGAATGAATGTTGAATTATGAAATCTATTTCAGCATATACATTTTACTCTTGAGATTGAATTCAATATATGTTAACACTTAAAATATATCTTACACTTAAAATCTGATTCCTTATGATATATTAATTATATATCTTACACTTAAAATCTGATTCATTATGATGTATTAACTATATATCTTGTACTTAAAATCTGATTCATTATGATATATTAATTATATATCTTACACTTAAAATCTGATTCATTATGATATATTAATTATATATCTTATACTTAAAATCTGATTCATTATGATACATTAATTATATATCTTATACTTAAAATCTGATTCATTATGATATATTAATTATATATCTTATACTTAAAATCTGATTCATTATGATATATTAATTATATACCTTATACTTAAAATCTGATTCATTATGATATATTAATTATATATTTTACATTTAAAATCTAATTCATTGTGATATATTAATTATATATCTTACACTTAAAATCTAATCATTATGATATATTAATTATCTATTTATACATTTAAAATCTGATTCATTATGATATATTAATTATATATCTTATACTTAAAATCTGATTCATTATGATATATTAATTATATATCTTACACTTAAAAATTAATTAATTATTATCTAATATTTATTTTTCACTTAAAACCTAATTAGTTATGATATAATTATTTATTTTGCACTTAAAATCTAATTCATTGTGATTGTATTATCCTATCCTATTTTATATTTCCTCACCATCAAAGTGCACAACAAAGTACAAGATCAAGTAAAAAACATGAATTAGTTTAAATCACCACTAAATTATGAATGAACTGTCAGAGAATCTTTTTTGAACAAGAAAGGATACAGTTACCACAAATGAAAAGAATTATGAAATATATGCAAGCCAGAATACCAATAGAGCTAACCCCACCATATGCATTAATACCATGATACATCACAACATTCCAGTCTTCACCAGTGAGAATCTAAAAAAACATTTTCGAAAAAAATATGCAAAGATAAATAAATGAATTTACTAGTGTATTAAAAAAAACTAGGCTATCAACTTGATTTTTATTTTTAAAAAAAGTTATATTATTATTACTTAAAGAAATAAACATATAATTAATACAAGTTACATTCAAATTTTCAAATAAAATAATAATCCTGTTTTGTTTTTTTATAAAATGAATACAACACATAAGAAGTTTTAATAAAACTAACTGAAATATCAAATTTATTTAGGGTACAGAAAGGTTCAAAGAAAATAATTATGCCGATAGTTATTTGTAGCTTGGGATAGTTTTTGCACATTGCTGAGGCAGTAAAAACTGTATGAATCAAAGCTGTCTGTGATTAAAACATGGGTTGACTTGAGTGGGGAGAATTTAACAATTGTAAATTAGAATAGCTGTAAGTCTGATCTAGGAGAAGCTCAGAGAGTCATTTTTCCAATCGTTTCTCTAATCTATATATGAACTTTTGAATGTATATATAAAAATTTATTTCAAAAAATACTGTTTCTGAAATAATCATAAATATATAGATTTTTTGTGTTTGTTTCAGAGAGTCAAACAAAACTGCATAAGGCTATCTATAATAACCGCCCCTAAGTTTGAGCTGATAAACTAGACAGAAGCTAGCCAACAGCACCCACTGCCAACTCTTTGGTTATTTTAATAGTGGGATTTGACCATCACACTTATGATTAACTAGTGGTCCTAAAATGAAAAGCACAATGTTGCAGCAACAGGATATGAACCCTTGATTTCACAGTCTGGCTTGCAGAATTAGGTCCCACCTGGCCCTATATAGATATAAATTGTACAAATGGATACACTTTGAACGCATACAGAATATGTATAAGTATAACAAGAAATAAAGCAGATGAACATTTATATCACAATAGATAAAACAAAATAAAGTAAAGGTTGGTTTCCAAAGTTTAGTTTAAAATACTAGTGACAAGAGTTTAAATGATGATGGATTTGTTTTATTATATGTGTTGTTTAAAATGTACACCAAGATATCTAACCAACAGTGGATGGATTAAAGTAATTCATGAAACCAGTCCAAAACTTTTACAATGGACAAGGTTTTAGTCTGGCACATTTTCACAAATAACGTGATAATCCGTATGCAAAAGCTGAACTTTACCTGAAATACCGTAAGCAATGACTGCCAAAAGGAATCAAAATTGCTGCGTGGTTTCTCCTCTGTTTCTGCAAAGTTAAACTTTCCGCCAAAAACCTGCATACCCAAGAGTGCAAAGATGACGATGAATAGGAACAGGAGCAACAATAAACTTGCAATGGAACGCATGGAGTTGATGAGGGATGCTACCAGGTTTCTTAAAGAGGCCCAGTATCTAAACACAAGAATTAGCTGGTTATTCATATAAACATTAGTGACTAAAGTAATAACAAGAATATTTTAGAAATATACCAACTCTACTTGAAAACATTACAATAAAAAATTCAGTTGTTCATTTATGCTAGGCCGTTTAAAACTCAGAAAATATTATTTACAAATGTAATAAAAATTTTAAATTAGCATCTTGCTAACAAGTCAAAAACAGGACTTATAACAAAATGCTCTGTTGTTGTTGTTTTTTAGCACAAAGCTACACATGGGGCTATCTACACTCTGTCCGCCACGGGTAAATGATCTTGTTTGTTTCTTTCTTTTACGTTAAGCAGAAAGCTAGATAATGGGTTTTCGGTGTTGTGTTCATCATAAGCCTTCAGACTTACCACTGGGAGGCCTGTGGGCTGTGGGGGAATCAAAACCCTGATTTTAGCATCATAAGTCGATAAACTTACACCATTGACCCACTGGGAGGGAGGGGGGGCAAAACAATTCAAGCTTAAAATGGTACTCAAAAGCCATTTCATGGGTTCCTGCAATAGTGTGATAAGTTTCTTAAATTTCTACTATTCAATTTAAAAAACTTTATTAATACTACTCTTTTTAATTGTTAAATTAACTTATGTATGTCCAATTTCTACAAGTAAAATTTCACATTTTTAAAATGTTGATGAATAATGAAAGACAATAATGTTCTTCCTTTACCAATCTACGTTTTCACACAAGCTTGTACAATTAGTATTTTTTTTTTTAGTTTTTTAAGATTTCTACAGAATATTTTAATTTCTCTTTTATTTTTACTATCTATAGTTAGTCCAGCATGGCCTGGTGGTTGAGGCACTTGACTCACAATCTTACAGATTCAAATCTTGTTCCCAAACATGCTTGTACTTTCAGCTATGGGGGCATTATAATATGACAGTTAATCCCACTATTCACTGGTAAAAGAGTAGCCCAAAAGTTGATGGTGAGTGGTGTTGACTAGCTGCCTTCCCTCTAGACTACCATTTCAAAATTAGGGACGGCTAGTACTAGTACACATATCTTTCTAGTAGTTTTGTGTGAAATTCAAAACAAATAAACAAATTATATACAATCACTAGTTAAATCATTTATACAGTTAAACATGCTGGTAGAATGCTTGGGTTGTAATGGTATTTTACTAGTTATTAGCTTTGTTTTTGACTCCTGGTTTCTTAAACCACATAAGCTTAATATTCAAAATAGTTCCTAATTAACAATGATGGCATATATTAACATAATTTTACTATCTATTAGCTCTTTTTTTTCTTAACTCCTGGTTACTCACACCACTTGAAACTAATATTATTTGTAAGTAAGAACGTAATATTTTTTAAAGTGTAAGAACTTAGTATAATATTCTTAAATTAAATTTTCTTTAAAAACTTAATGTAAAATACGAAAGAAAAGTATACTTCATTAGCTGTACTCATTACCAGATTGATTTCTTAGTTTGATTTAAGTAGATAGCTTGTACTGATTACAAGTTAATTAATATTCAGTGTAATTTCTGATTAACAATGATAGCACATATTTACAGTATTTTTATTGTAAAACTGACAATAAAATTAATAGGCCACTGATGTACAAAACTATAAAATCTTGAAAAAGAAACTAATTTTATTTCTTCTAACAACACAAAAAGAATACATTAATGAAAGTCTCAATCAAAAATCAGAATTCAACTTTATTTAAGAAGAGAAAATTTAGGAGAGAAACAATAAAAACTCTTAAGGGAAATGAAACAGCAACCTATATATCCAGAATGTATCTTTATTAACTCAATATTTAACTATTACACCTTTATCAGGAGATACCGATATCCTACAAGTTCATTAATCCAGTTAAACCTAAATTGGAGATATAGGTCGTTATTTTATTTACTTTAATAGAAATGTCTTGTAATAAACTCCAGTTTGTGCGTATAACAAAGGTAAAAACTTTTACTTGGTCACTTTGAAGATTCTCAATAGCCTAACACATCTCAATACAGAAACTCCCAGAGGTGGCATGACGTCAGTGTACGTTAAAACCATCTCCATGATTGAGCTTATCACCACGAAGCAGTCGAAACGGTTGAAAAGGGAGACAAAGTAGCCTTGAAAGCCCAAGCTATACATCTTCAGAAGCATTTCTACACTAAACAGCACCACAAAAAACATGTTGGAAACCTCTGAAATTAAAATAAAGAGAAAGTAGTTAACAAACATAAAAAATAGACTGAGGATCTAAATTGTTTTGAAACACAGTAATCTATAAACAATTCAAAAGGAGCCAAAACTTAAAGATTATTAATCAGCCAATTTTAATGTAGGAAATAAAATATACTAAACCAAAAGTTTTACCTGTACATATTTGTATTCAACCAATATAGTTCTACGGAAACTTTAAAAAAAATATTGTACATGTTCTACGTCTTTATAAAACTGGGTAAAATACATACACTATCTTTCATATTTAATAAAAAAAAAACATCTATTTCCTCAGTTTCACTACCGATGATCTTGATGTCACCATGTTGATGTCACCATCTTGATGTCATCATGTTTCAGTATTCTACATTAACTCTACGTCTTTATAAAACTGGGTAAAATACATACACTATCTTTCATATTTAATAAAAAAAAACATCTATTTCCTCAGTTTCACTACCGATGATCTTGATGTCACCATGTTGATGTCACCATCTTGATGTCATCATGTTTCAGTATTCTACATTAACTCTACGTCTTTATAAAACTGGGTAAAATACATACACTATCTTTCATATTTAATAAAAAAAACATCTATTTCCTCAGTTTCACTACCGATGATCTTGATGTCATCATGTTGATGTCATCATGTTTCAGTATTCTACATTAACTCCAAATTTCATTCATAAGCCTAATCTTTGTTTTATTATCTGATGCTGATGTAGGATTCTCAAACCTGTAATGATTTGCTGGAGATTCTGGACTAAGTGTTACAATCATTTGTAATAAAACTGAAAAACACAAGTAACATTAAAAACGTCTGTGTAGATTCGAGGCAAAAACCAGAATTAGAAATTAACAACCCAGTTTACACCATAACAGTTGTTTCCAAGTCAGAATTAGAAATGATATTTACAATCCAGTTCATACTATAACAATTTGTGTTAATATATATCTATATTCTTCAGTTAGTTCTATACAGAAGTTATATCAACACAGGTGTTAGATATCTATGTTCTTCAGTTAGTTCTATACAGAAGATATATCAACACAGGTGTTAAATATCTATGTTCTTCAGTTAGTACTATACAGAAGATATATTAATACAGGTGTTAGATATCTATGTTCTTCAGTTAGTTCTATACAGAAGATATATTAACACAGGTGTTAGATATCTATGTTCTTCAGTTAGTTCTATACAGAAGATATATCAACACAGGTGTTAAATATCTATGTTCTTCAGTTAGTACTATACAGAAGATATATCAACACAGGTGTTAGATATCTATGTTCTTCAGTTAGTTCTATACAGAAGACATATCAACACAGGTGTTAGATATCTATGTTCTTCAGTTAGTTCTATACAGAAGATATATTAACACAGATATCTGTATTCTTCAGTTAGTTCTGTACAGAAGGTATATTAACACAGATATTTGTATTCTTCAGTTAGTTCTAGTTCTGTACAGAAGATATATTAACACAGCTATCTGCATTCTTCAGTTAGTTCTATACAGAAGATATATTAACACAGATATCTGTATTCTTCGGTTGGTTCTGTACAGAAGATATATTAACACAGATATCTGTATTCTTCGATTAGTTCTAGTTCTGTACTGAAGATATATTAACACAGATATCTGTATTCTTCGATTAGTTCTAGTTCTGTACAGAAGATATATAACACAGGTTTTCAGGACCTTGGAAATGATCAAGCCATGCTGGTTGTTGGTAGTGTTCTGAAGCCAGTGTAAAGGTGTTGAAGAAAACTAGAATAATGACAATCCAGTAGAAGGCCTGCGATTTCACTCCCTTTCGACAAGCTCTTCTCAGTCTCCTGTTCTGCTTCGCAAACTGCTTACTGAAATTTTAAAAAATCAAGTTTAAATTCCAATTTACTGTTACCTAAAACAACAAATTCAACATTTAAAACATTAGAGCTAAGATATGCACAGGCAAGTTCTTACTTTCTCGTCAGTAATCTAAAAAATATTTATTAGCAGAAAGTCATTATTCTGAAATATGTGTCAGTAGGATTTATGAATCCTAAAACACACACACAATTATTCACATATTCATGTTTGAAACCCATCACAGACTGTAACTCTGCATCACATTCCAAACACACATACATCAACGACTACAGTTCGAAACAAGATATAGTGTTTGTGTGTTCCTTAAGTAACGTATGCTATTTTGTTTATCTGTTGTTGCTTTCATTAATAATACTGGTTATATTAGTTAGTATCTCAAATGTGATTACTTTTAATTTTCAATTGCCAGTTATTGTTATATTTTATTGTAAAAAGTTGTTTTACATTGTTAGCCTAGAATCTTTACTGTATTTAAGACTAACATAATATCCTACGCTGGCTGAACCTCGTGAGATATTATTGGAATTATGGCCATAAATATCACTAACAGCAGGAGTGCACACCTGATGAAATAATGCATTCTAATCTTTAGAAGTAAATATGTAAAAAAAGTATATTTAATTGACTAGGCCAGCTTAACTATTAGTTTCCGTCTAAGTACGTAGTTTAATCCATATGATGATATTGTAACTGATGATCTAGTTATCAGTAAATAAAATTTTTATTTTAGAACTTACCATATCTTGCTGTCAACCTAATGCATACAGTGTATTATTTCAAAGTATAAGCGATTAGTGGCTGTAACATTCTCAGCTAGAAAGTAAGAAAAATATTTAAAGAGCCATCTCAAATTTAGTCACAGTTAGATAGATGTTCGATACCACCTGGAATTATCTGGGACAGAAATGAGTAAACACACGAAAATTTATAGCACAAGTTAGCTCACTTTAAAAATTAGTTATATATTAATTTATTGTTTTCACTTTTCATCCAAACATCCATATGTACTGTAATATATTTTGCATTCACTGTTTTAATCTAGTCACCGATACTTCTTTGAAGGTACAAACCTTTTAGTTGCCCACCAAGTAGCAGATTTTAGATTTTCAACACTGGTTCTTTCCCCTTCTACTTTATCTCCAGCATCTACATCATTCTCCTTGGTTACATAAACATCTGTATAGATATAAAAACATTTCATTACAAACTGCCTACTGTTCTATGGACCACAATAAGCATTTTGTTTTGTTTTTAAATATAAACAAATGTGTATCCATTAAATATACAACATATGTAAAGATCACTTGCCTCAATAAAATTACGTTCCTTATTTACTTTTTCTTACACAGGTTTCTCTATAAGTTATTTACTAAGAAAAAATATGCTCTTTTGGAAACTTTTGACACAAAATACGAGAACCAATAAATACAGCAACAAAAGCAACTACATTTCCTTCATATTAGAGAAGCTTTGATTGTTTGTTTTTTAATTTCGCGCAAAGCTACACGAGGGCTATCTGCGCTGTTTGAATTTTTGCTGTTGCTTGTTTATACACAATTATTACTTTAATTATCAGAAATGGGCAACAATAAAATTATTTACCATGCCTTGAATCTTCACTTTCTTCCTTATCATCTGGTTCTATATCCTCTATAAATATATACAGTAAAAATATGTAAATATACAGTAAAAATATGTAAATATACAGTAAAAATATGTAAATCTAAATATATATACAGTAAAAATATGTAAATCTAAATATATATATAGTAAAAATATGTAAATATACAGTAAAAATATGTAAATCTAAATATATATATATAGTAAAAATATGTAAATATACAGTAAAAATATGTAAATCTAAATATATATATATATATAGTAAAAATATGTAAATATACAGTAAAGTTAGTCCATTTTATAATACCGAATACCAAATTAGTCACTATGCCATAATATTACTAAGACACCCAAATCAATTTCAGTTAGTAGATGGTGAGTTATAAAGGGCTTGAATACTCCATAAGTGAAGTTTTAATGAAAATGTGACTTTACTTTTCATTATTCAAATTAAAATTGATAGCGCATTGAGTAAAAAAAAATACATAGATATAAATTTACAAAAACGTGTGTTTCAATACATCAAAAATATTTATAAAACAAAATGTCTGATACATAACAATTCATTCAATGGATGGAGATGTACTGGATGCTGAACCAGCTCATGTCCGTATTATTCATGTATTTTTTTGATAACTGGTTCTTTACTTACAATATTTACACCAGATGTTGAATCAGCTGTGAGTGTTTATATCATTAACTATGTTTTTAATAACTGGTTCTTTACTTACAATATTTACACCAGATGTTGAATCAGCTGTGAGTGTTTATATCATCAACTGTGTTTTTAATAACTGGTTCTTTACTTACAATATTTACACCAGATGTTGAATCAGCTGTGAGTGTTTATATCATTAACTATGTTAATTCATTCCTTTTCCAGTAAAAGATTCTTTACTTAATTATAATAATGCAAGGCAACAATAAATTATTACTTGTCTAAAGTTCAGAAGTTATTAACCTAAACTACATACTATATTGAACTCAACTACATACCATACTGACCTCAGCAAATATCATATTAAAGTTAGCTACATACCAAGCTTTGAAAGCTTAAGCTAAACTGTTACTAGTAACTATAAATATTATATAAACTACAACCTAAAATTAAATAACTTTTCTACATAAAACACTTTGGTTTCATTTGACAAAAACAAAATTCTGCTGCATATTCAGTGTTTTTATTTCATGTTTTATCACTCCCGATACCTACATTTACTAGTACAAAACTGGAAGACTACTCTTCTTAAGTGCATTTGTTCAATATCCAAGAACATTATAAGTAATACTTTGCTATTCTTCTCATTTCAGTGTATTTTATTTACAAAAGGGTTAAAATGTTAGATTATAACAACTGTAAAATTCTAATTGGTGCAGTAATTCATCTACACACAAAAAATAAAATTTATCATACATCATAGGAATAAAATTCAGCTATTCAACAAAAGTTTTATTGTAATCAATCTCGAGGTTTCAACTGTACAAAACATATATTGCGGCTTTGAACCAACTTATAAAAAATGGTAAAGTTCAAATTGTTTGTTTCTTTGTTTGTTATGAATTTCGCACAAAGCTACACGAGGGCTATCTGCGCTAGCCATCCCTAATTTAGCAGTGTAAGAATAGAGGGAAGGCAGCTAGTCATCACCACCCACTGCCAACTCTAATCCCACTCTTCTAACGAATAGTGGGATTGACCGTCACATTATAACGCCCCCATGGCTGAAAGGGCTAGCATGTTAGGTGTGACGGGGAATCGAACCCGCAATCCGCAGATTGTGAGTCGAGCACCCTAACCACCTGGCCATGCCGGGCTTATTTCAAACAGAACAGAAAAGAAAAACAACTTCTGATAGGTAAATAATTTGTCCAATGACTAACCAGCCTGAGTAATCCAATCCAAATATCCTCGAAGATCTTCTTCTATTTGTTGCTTTTCTCGAAGTTTATGAAAATCTCCTCTTGCCTTAGCCTTTTCTCTTTCTTTCGAAAACTCTCTTATTAGGAGAAACACAAGAATACAGCAGCTCTTCAACAAAATTTAACCTATTCATATTCTCTACAAATATTTTGATACCTAGGATCTTTAAAAAAACTTGCAAGCTCTGTAATGTTAAATTAAAAACAAAACTGGTGAAGTAAATCATCCATAAATTTGCAAGTTTCAATAATAAGTTTAAGTATTTACAAACAACTACATTTAAAGCTAATTGACAAATGATTATGAAAATTTTTCTTACATATTTGTTCTGTTAATTTGTAATCTATAATGTTTTATAAATGTTGAGATTCAATAAAATTTCAAATTCGTCTGAGCACAACAATGACATCCAATTTACTTATTTGTAACACACAATACACAACTGTGAGACTTAATGATCAATTTTATTGGATTGTGGTAAAATATCTTTATAGTTCTCCACATTTTATAACACATACATACACACACAAACGCAGCAAGGTGAGGTTTAAACTCTCCGTGTGTTTTTCTACTTAATATAAGATTTGCTACACATGGTTAAGTAAGAATACTTAATACCACTGCACTCTGTTAATCATTTTCCAGTTTGTCATAACTAAACTATCACTAGTAGCTGGTTTTTCTTTCTTTGTCACATGGCTTTAATATATCTGTAACTTAGCTTTAACATATCTGTAACATGGCTATAACATCTCTGTAACATGGCTTTAACATGTCTGTAACTTAGCTTTAACATATCTGTAACATGGCTATAACATCTCTGTAATGTGGCTTTAACATCTCTGTAATTTAGCTTTAACATG
>NW_013670798.1:68901-74250 GCF_000517525.1 Limulus polyphemus | reverse complement strand
ACTCGATCGGCAAGTCAAGAAACAACCAAAAAAAAAAAACAAACCCAACTTCGAAGAGCGATCTACTCCAAGTTTTAATGCAAGAGTGGGCGAAAATCTCACAATCTAAAATTGATGAGATGATTCTCACGATGCCCCAAAAGATCAACGAAGCGAAAGGAAGATCTACTAGATATTAATTAAATTATAAATATATCAATTCATGTGAATATGACTGAAAAAAATCATTTTATTCTGAAAAGGTGGTGTCTATTTACTTGTGACCACGCTGTGTACATATAACAGTTTTTTAAATGAATAAAAAGTGTTGAAAATTTGCATTTTTTCATATTGTCCTAGTTATAAGTAAATAATTTGCTAATATTGCTTACAGCTGTTTTGTGTTAAATAAATAAAATTAAAAAAAAAACAGGTCATATTTAATATAGTTGTGCAGCCTGACCTGGAAGAAAACGGAATTTTAATCTCTTATTTCACATTCAGCACTTATTATGTCTTAATGTCTTGTTAGTTAGATAATGGAAGGGTCAAGGGGGAACCATTGTTGGGCTGTGGTTAAGGCATCAGTTGGCCTTAATCCGGCCCTGCTCACAAAGATGTATCTTTATTCAGGTGGTTTATAAAAACTTTTCGTTCAGATATTCTGCCCTTAATTGATGTTCTTGTGAACAATATATAGGTAGTCGTGAACTTACATACTACAGTGGCCATTTCATAGAGCTTATATTTACTCAGGTATACTTCTTTGATGTATGGGTTTAAAACGTAACTTTTATAGTCAAGCCCAACTGACTAAAAGTTCTCTTTGGCAGTGACTTTTGAGAATTTAAAAGATACACCTGAAATTGTCTCCCGGTGGGACAGGGGTAAGTCTACGGATTTGCAACCCTACAATCAGGGGGTTCGATTCCCTTCGGTGGACACAACAGATAGTCCGATGTGGCTTTGCTATAAAACACAAACAAACACCGGAAATGCTATTTTTACAATCTTCTGATTTTGAATAAGAAATGGACAAATTAAGAGGAATGTGGAGGAACACAATCTCAGCAATTAATGTTAGTTTTTAACACACATTTTAGGTCTATTACTATTAGTTTTTAATGCTTCACCAACTTTCGACATTTAAATTCGAATCTTTAAAAGTAATATTATATTTAATTTGCTTTTTTTTCTGGAAGGTAGCGCGAAGTACTGAGTTCTTAGTGTTCGAGCTTTAGGAGTAGTAAGGGTGAGGTTTAATATTAATCATTTTGTGTTACATTCCCAGTTCAACTAATTATTTATGTAATGTATATTTTTAGTTTTACTCGCATTTTAAAAGTGAATTCTTATGCATTTCAGTTATTATGGATTTTACATTTTTCAATAGTGTCCAAAAGTTCATCATTTTATCCTAAACTTTTGGTAATTTCATTCGATGGATTTCGACATGATTATCTAGATCTCGTTGCAACACCAAATTTGCATCGCTTGGTGAGAGAAGGCGTTCATGCTCCTTGGATGAAAAATGCTTTCATAACAAAAACATTGCCAAATCATTATACAATTTTAACTGGATTATACGAAGAATCTCATGGTATTGTTGGGAATGAAATGTATGATCCTTTACTTAATGCAACTTTTGATTTAAACAAAGATATGACAAACTCCAAGTGGTGGGATAATGGGCAAATTACACCAGTTTGGGTAAGTGAAAGTTTTTATTTTAGGTTTCATTGTAATAAAGATAAAATAAAATGTGAAGAATAATTCATTTAAGTTTTTGTTATAAACAGTTGTATTTCGGGATAACTTTTGTTGTTGTTGAATTAAAGCTGCATATTTATTAACATCACAACAACAAGTTACTAAAATTTCCATCAAATAAAGTTAGTAATTGTTAGCAACTAAGTTCATAACATTTCAGGGACAATTTATTGATCCCTCCTTTATCTACATCATCGATGTAATTCAAAAATATGAAAAGTCCCAACACTGGGCACTGTGGTACCCCACTTTTTACATTAAATAATGCAATTTGACCACATTCCATTTATAACAATCCTCTACTTTCTTCCCTCCAATCGTTTTTGAGCTAATTTGTGCATCACATGCACAAGGATAATTTTTTAAAAAGCCTCTTATGTGATACCCTGTCAAGTGCATTCTGAAAATCTAAATATATCAATTCACACTTTTATCATTGTCAACATAAGCCAGTGATCTAGATAAGATATGTATCCATGTAAGTACATATGCATTAAAAGTAAAAATTGTATAAGCAGGTACGTATATTATTCATGTACGTGTGTGCATTTGTCAAGTTTGAAAGAAACAAAAACCTATATCTGTAATAAAACAAACACAAAGCACAGGAGATCATCCTAACCATAAACTGATTGACAAGTTATACAGTGTATACAGGTAGGCAATTACCGTAGTTTTTGGCTATGTTTGAATTGAAAACTATATTAATCTAATTTTATCAATCAATGTCAACAAAGTGTTTAGTGTATTGGATTTATGCTGTAATTGCTCTGGTTGATACTAGCATGGAGTTAGTTACTTATTCCCTGTTTGACATTTGAATATCAAATAGGTAACTTATTACCTATTCAATACTCAAACATATCTGTATGTGCAGTGGTGTACATATGCCTGAAAGTGAGAGTCCTCCAGGGGGGCACGATGTTCTGACAAATAAACTAATTTTATCCCGACCCATTATAATTTCTGGATACCACAAGATCAGTTCATTAGATGCATTTCCCATACACACAAAAATGTTAAATATGCCATACACCAATAAGTATTCTTTTTAATGATGTTTTTGAAGGTTTAAGATCACATGGACCACCATAAATTTAGACTCTTTGTGTACCCAGAGACATGTACAATACAAATGTTTGTTACAAATATACTGCTTCAATTTTGGCACATGTAGTTTCTGGATACCATATAACCCAATTATGAGACGTATTTTGCATATATTAATTACATCATAGACCAAAACATATGGTTTTATATGGTGTTACATCATAGACCAAAATGTTTGGTATTAGATGGTATTTTTGAAGACATAAAAAACCCCATGAACCACCATAAATTTGGGCAACCCAAAATATATCTGTTGTGGTTTTAGGGTATCAGTATCGCCATTAAGTTATTAACCATAAATGGTGCCTGGATATTTATCCAGAAAACTGAACAATTAATGCAATTTTATCCTCAGAATGGTCCTTGTGATGTGAAGATGTTAAATACCCCTTTATTGGATGTGTATTCCCCCCCCCTCATAAACAGCAGTATGCACAGGGTTGTGAGTTCATTGCATATCTCTGTGAACACCTGGAACAAGAATACACTGTGTTTATTGGAATTTTTTTCTCAAGTATCTAGCAATATACTATTGTTTTAACTCACAAAAATATTAAGTTTATTTATTCCAGGAAATACAAAATGTAGATGCTATAAAACTACATATCTGGTGTCAACAATATGAATACTTTCTAAGGGTGTGTATCTCATCATAGTAGTCAATATGATATGTATCTAGATATTGATGCTGTGACAACTACGTATCTAGATACAGAAGTTTTACCAACAGTTTCTTACAAAGTTTGAAATTCTTGTCTGTAACTTATTACTGATATTACTAACATTGTCTTATTTAAGTATTTCACACCTTTAATATTTTAAGTCAGTGATAAATAGTGAATTTTGATATTGGAATAATAATGATACATCACTGTATATTATAGTACTTGAAAATGAAAACTTCTACTCTGTAAGCCAGAACAAATTACTTTCCATGTACACATACTCTATAATCTGAACATCTAATATTTAGAATAAACTGAACAACCCATAACCCATTGAGTCACCCACTATTCACAAGTTATGAAGAATTCAAGCTAATTTCAATCTTGCACCGAAATGAAGGTTTATTTTGAGATAATTTAATTAAATATTTCAATCCATCCATGTTTTTCATAATTCAAGAAAATATATTTGATTGTTGATCGGGAGTAAAAGGAAAGACCATTTCATTTTTCAAAAAAGTGAAGTCAGAGTTTTCAGGTATTGTGATGAATTAGTTCATTATGTTGTCGTCTTTCCTTTTAAACCTTCTACAAATAAGAAACAGTAACACTTTATTTTCTTTGAATTACCTACCATAACCAAGGCACATTATTGAGAAATTCTTCAAGATCTTGTTTTCGTCATTTTACACCTTTTAATGAAGATGGGAACATTGACAGGGAAATAATATAATAGCCAATGCTTTGCAAGAAGTTTTCGTTTATAAAATTTTGTTGTTGTTCTCGACTTGATTTTTATTTTATTACCTCATCTCCATAGTTACTATTTGCAAATAGTCAATAATATTGTAGGTCCATTTTATTGTTGTTCTTTGTACGTGCAGTTATAACATATTTTCATCTCATCATTTAATTTCTATTGTTGTATAGAAGATATTTTAAAGTGATTCATCAGGCGGAAAATGAATAGATAGATAAACCGGTATCTAGTGTACTAAAATTCATCTATAAATTTTCATAAAAGTGACCCGAAAAATGGGGCTAAACTCGATAACCCATGGCCCAATTTTAACGAAACTTGTTTTATTCTGTTTCTATTCCCATTTCATTACAAATATGGCACTATATTGTGCTGTTTTTAATTACAGACAAGCAAACAAACAATCTCAGAGTTTTAGTAATATATAGATGAAGGAGAAAACACTGCTTTTATGTTTGTCTACATTTTAAGCTGCTTCTGAACTTTTCCAGGGAATACCCTAGTTAGCTTTTTTACAATTGGACTTGAAGAAAATGGTGTGACATAATCAAATCTACAGGTAATAGCAATTCATTAGCATGTGATATTCATTTATCTCCCATAATACATCTCAGTGCCTTCCTGCAATGACATTGGGCTCCTCTGAGATCTAAGCAAAGCCTCTTTCACTTTCTTCTGTGCCTCCAAGCTATCAACAAATCATCTAAGTATCTGACCATTATTGGTGGTAGTAGGAACTATAGACAAATTGTTCTGCAGCAAGTATGTCTGTGTGGTTTGTATCTCAGTTTCACTTGCCATCTGCTCCACTTTTAAAAAGTGAAGAATGGAGTGCGCCCCTTTTAAACCAATGACTACCGGCTACTAACTTTCCTAGTAGGCAATGCAAGTCTTGCTATATTTCATTCCAACAATAAAACTAGTGGACGAATATTTTCGAAAATTCATAAATACTTTGACAAATGTAGGTAGTTTAAGAAACATAAAGCCTATTACTTTTAATAAATTTAGTTTATTTGCATTATGATCTTTAATATCTTGGAAAATTACTTTAGAAAATCGTAT
>NW_013670798.1:65548-68011 GCF_000517525.1 Limulus polyphemus | reverse complement strand
TACGCCTTTTAATGAAGATGGGAACATTGACAGGGAAATAATATAATAGCCAATGCTCGGTGAGAAATTTTCGTTTATAAAATTTTGTTGTTCTCGACTTGATTTTTATTTTATTACCTCATCTCCATAGTTACTATTTGCAAATAGTCAATAATATTGTAGGTCCATTTTATTGTTGTTCTTTGTACATGCAGTTATAACATATTTTCATCTCATCATTTAATTTCTATTGTTGTATAGAAGATATTTTAAAGTGATTCATCAGGCGGAAAATGAATAAATAGATAAACCGGTATGTGGCGCTATTTAGTGTACCTAAATTCATATATAAATTTTCATAAAAGTACCCGAAAAATGGGGCTAACTCGGTAACCCATAACCCGGTTTTAACGAAACTTGTTTTATTCTGTTTCTATTCTCATTTCATTACAAATATGGCACTATTGTGCACTGGTTTTGCTGTATTTAATTAGTGACCCCAAAGAAACAGGGCTAAACTCGATAACCCATGGCCCAATTTTAACGAAACTTGTTTTATTCTGTTTCTATTCCCATTTCATTACAAATAAGGCACTATATTGTGCTGTTTTTGCTGTATTTAATTACAGACAAGCAAACAAACAATCACAGAGTTTTAGTAGTATATAGATGAAAGAGAAAACACTGCTGTTATGTTTGTCTACATTTTAAGCTGCTTCTGAACTTTTCCAGGGAATACCCTAGTTAGCTTTTTTACAATTGGACTTGAAGAAAATGGTGTGACTTAATCAAATCTACAGGTAATAGCAATTCATTAGCATGTGATATTCATTTATCTCCCATAATACATCTCAGTGCCTTCCTGCTATGACATTGGGCTCCTCTGAGATCTAAGCAAAGCCTCTTTCACTTTCTTCTGTGCCTCCAAGCTATCAACAAATCATCTAAGTACCTAACCATTATTGGTGGTAGTAGGAACTATACACAAATTGTCCTGCAGCAAGTATGTCGGTGTGGTTTGTATCTCAGTTTCACTTGCCATCTGCTCCACTTTTATGTTATCTAAGAAGTGAAGAATGGAGTGCGCCCCTTTTAATTACAATGTTAGTACATCCTCCATTTTTGATTAAATATTGAAGAACTGGATATTTCGCACATTTTTCTGATACAGCTAGATGCATTGGACTTTCTCCATCTAAATCTTGTGCATTTAATAGGACATTTTAATATTGGAGTATGGACATTTTTGTCTTCACTTATTAATAATACAATTTCTTCAATGGTTTTGTTTGGCACATACCTTACAAAATCAATTACCCCTCGGTGGATATGATAAACATTTTTGAATAGGTGAAGGTAAATATGTTTTGATAAATAGAACTCAACTGACCAAATTAATTGTCTGAATTGAATTTTATCAAAATCAAAACCATCATTTGTTTGTAAAACAATTTTTTATATTATCAACTAAGATTTGTAGTCTTTATTTGAAATAAAAAACAAAAACAAAATTATTGGTTATGACATAGACCCAAAGGGTCTATGGTTATAAGCATTTGAGAAAGAGACAAGAAAATCTTACTGTTCAGTCTTATATGGAACCAATTACAGATTTCATCATTTTTCACTTCAGTCTTCAAATATAATGTCTTAATTAAAGTCAAAGATCTAATATTTTCTGAAATCTACAACTATGTGTTGGTTGCAGTACATTGTTAACTTACCAAAGTGGCTTTAGTATTGGATGACATCAAAATGAAGGTTTTAACCGTATTGACAGTCCCATGCAGTTGCTGCAATGTGCAATAGTGTTAACCCAGTATACTATGAAATACAATGATTTTATCAATTCATGACATGGAGGTAAAAGAAGGTTAGGATTTTATTGGATAGTCAGCATGGAATCACTAAGGAAAAATCTTGTCTTAAAAGTTTTTGACATTCTTTGAAAAGGTTACTGCTTGTGCAGATGAGGGTAAGGATGTAGATTTGGTGTATCTGGATTTTCAGAAAGCATTTGACAAGGTGTCACATGAAGGAATGGTCAATAAATTACTTACATTTGGTGATGATATTAAGTTCATGGTTTTTGCTAGCTATGAAAAAGATGCTGATGATTTACAAAAGGATTTAGATCATTTAGTGAGTTGAGCAAATAAATGATAAAATGGTTTTAATAATAATAAATGCAAGATAATACATGTGGGTTTTCATAATTTGAATTATAAGTATAATTTGGATGGGAATAACCATAACAGTATCATGAAAGAAAGGGATCTTGGTGTAATAGTTGATCAGTCTCTAAAGCCTTCCAATTAGTGTGCTGTTGCTAGTGGTAGGGAAAATAAGGTTTTAGATTGTATCTACAGAAATATTGAAAAGAAGTGTAAAGAGCTTATAATTTCATTGTGGTTAGGCCACATTTGGAATATTGTGTCCAGTCTTGGGCTCCTTACCTTAGGAAAGACATTGAATTGTTGGAAA
>NW_013670798.1:55635-65016 GCF_000517525.1 Limulus polyphemus | reverse complement strand
CAAGGAGAGGTTGAAATCTCTTAAATTATTTTCTCTTAAAAAAAAAAGAAGAGTTGGGGGGTTTTGATTGATGTGTTTAAGATTGTAAAGGAAATTGATAGTTTTGATGCATCATCTTTTTTCATACTTAACAGTGAGATAGTAGGACTAGGGGACACAAATACAACTTTTGGCATGGTAGGAGTCATCTTCAGCTAAGATAATTATTTTTCTAAAAGAGAGGTTGGCCTTTGGAATGGGTTGCCTTCAGATGTTGTTTAGGCAGTAAATTTAAGTGAATTTAAACAAAAGCTTGAAGAGAATTCATATCCGAGAAAATCAAACAAAATGAATTAAATAATTTTTTTTACTCTTCCTTTTAAAGAAATTCATTTAAACAAGGTAATAATTGTTATGAGAAACTTATACCATTCTTTTCAAGAAATTAATCTAAGAAAGATATCTTATCAGAAACTTTTCAAATTTTTTCATTGAAATAAATGAAATTAACTGTAGACAGATAACAATTCATAGGAGAATGTTTAACTGAAATATTTCACTATAGGCACAGCACAAAATATATGCTGTTTGTTCTTAAAAGAAATGACATGTCTAAATTGTAAAATACTGTGGAAAAGAATGAGCATTTGGTTTACACAAACTGCTCAAGGAGAATAATGCATAATATATTTTTTCTCTCTCCTATTGATGAAGTAGTCTAAAGATGCTTTCAGCAAAGACTAACACAGTACACATTATTATAACATAATATAACAATGTTTTGGGACAACAAGGGACCTACTGGTCCATCTTGGCTGTCCTATCCTCTAAATTAAACTAAAACTATTAAATAAATAAATAAGTCTTAAAGCCAGCCCTTATCATTCATACAATTAATATCCAAATTTCTGAAGCCTCCTAAGGTCAAGACATTCCTCAATAGGAGTCATCTTCTACTTCAGTGGTAATGGGAGGTACCATGATAGTCAACAGTATTACTGTCACTGCACATCAAATGGTCATTTGTATTTAGTGTTTTTCGTCTCAGATCTGGTACTTACAGCCTCCTGTTTCTGTAGCTGTTGCAAAGCCTGCTATGTCTTTAGATAATTTTGATGAGCTCTTCCCACCACCTGTTCTTGTTTCTGGTTCTTTTGTCCCAAATAAGGACCAGGTAATTACACCATCTTAATTTTCTGCTCTTAACTCAGGTATGTGACATTCTTTTCCTACTTGAGTTGTTTCTGTTAGCTCATGGGTGATTTTATTGCATACTCTTCATACCTCAGACTTTGTGCTCTTTCTACCATTGCTCAGTGTTCATGCAGATTCTTTCTGTCATGCCTTTGTGTAGACTCTCATTGCCTCATCCTATGTGACCTTGAGGCTTCTACTGTACGACCTATAGTCAGTATCCTTTTTTAGAGCTCCAGTTCTTTTAATCTCTTCTTCCAGCCAGATCTTCGACCTTGCCTCTCTTGTCTTAAATCCACTCATTTTTGTTGTTTGTTTGCACAATTTTTTCATAATCTGTTTTTTTTTTTTACATCTGTTTGTGTCTCTTCATCATGATCCTAATAGCTTTACTGGAGAAGGTTGCACCAATCTGTTTTCCACACAGACCTTGATTTCTTCTTTAGCAAGTATTCAGTTAACTTTGTTTGGTCTAGTTTCCTTGCTTTTTGGAGTTAAACTTCCTCGGTCTTATATAAAGGAACTCTGATTTCTGACCTTCATTTGTAAGGAAGTTCCTCATACTTTGGAAAGGAGAGCTGATAACTCTCATCATATATCTTTTCTCACACTGGTCTCTTGTTTATCTTGGCCCAATTGGACCAAGAAAGTTTCTTGTCCTTGTAAGCTCAGTCAGATACCTCTATCCTGCTAATCATCTTGTGGCCTCTTAGTACTCCTTCCCTCCTGATAGGGCAGTCATTTAGGAGCTCAGAACTGAATCATTTCTGGAGCCTCTCCTCAATTCTTACATTTTGTGCATCTGTAAACTTCCTTTGCAGAAGACCCTTGGGTTACACAGGTTCTTTTGCAGAAGCTGTTTCTGTCTTTCAGCTCCCAGATAAAACCCATGTTTTCAATTAGGTCCTGAGGGTTTTTCCATAGAGAATGCACTCATTTGGGTTGGTTGGTCAAGATCACAAAGTCGGTGTTGACCACCCTTCACTATGTTTCATTTGTAGTGTTTCTTTGCTCATTTGTTATGTGGGCTCAGTATTCATTTTTATGTGTCATAGACATGGAGCTTCTGGTTTCCAAAGCATTCATCTTTTCTACTTTTCCTATGTGAGAAGTTCTCTTTATTTATTTTTTTTTTGGGGGGGTGACTCTATAGGCTTTTTAAGAGTTCCTTACATGTTGTCTGGAATGTTTCCATTTGCATCCCTGTCAGTGAATTCTAGCAGATCAGTGGAGTATGTCCAAAGGTTCACTGACATTTCTCATTTTTCCCACACCATCCCTTCACCTCTCATTGTTGTGGTGGCTTGTTCACTTCCACATGATCTTGGGCATTCCTTTTCCTCCACCTCACCCAGACTTACATTAGTTCATGGACACCTCTGTTTGGGTAGGGTGCACCTTTTTATAGTGTTGATCTTCAGAGGAGTGGTCTCTGCATATCAACAACCACAAGAAGTTGAACCTGCTATTATCATTCATAACGTCTAACTGGACACTATTAAGACCAATTCAGATAACTCCACTATCAGATTTCTATCATTTGACACAGAGGAATGTGCTCTTTGGACCTTTACTTTCTAACTATATAGCTCCTGTTTTGGGACCACCCCAAAATTGTTGTTGGTTTGAAATGTTTTTTAGCTTTGAATGTAGTTATGAATGACTATATATCCCTTGGACTGGATTCTTACAACAGAATGTTTATTACATCATCTGGTATTTCAGTAGTTTTTTTCCAACTTTGGGAGTCCTGTAAGCCTCTGTGACTCCCCTCAGCATCAAGCTTCCACTATTTTGGCCACCAATATCAGACTCTGCTACCCCAGCAGTGGATGCTTTGAGTCAGGATTGGTTCAGACATTTTTTCTGTATATCTATCCTCCTCTTTGATTCTTTTCCATGGTACTGTTTTTAATTTGTTAAACCCCTTGCCAAGTTCTTCTACCTGCTTCCTTTTGCCCTGCTTAGCTGTTGTCCATTACTTTGCCTCTATAACAGTCCAGGATCCTTCATCCCTTCAATCTTGAAGTTCCCTCTTACATCAGCCTTGGACATCCTTCTTCCACCACAGTGTGCCATGTTTCCATCTTCAGGCATGGTATTTGTTTGATACTTGGAAGAAGGGATGGATTTTACCTTAAAGAAGCCTGTTTTCTTTCTCACTCTTTTAGGCCATTCACTCTTGCACTTCATTAACACTAATTGACAGCTTCACAAAATTAGTCCATCTACCACTCCCTTCCTCCAAGCTTTCATCTGTGCTTTATCCATTTCTATGAACTCCTAGGTACAGAGCGACATTGTTGATGATCTTCCATCTTTTTTCTGGCTGTTGTTTTATTTTTATCCAGTTATTATAGCCTCTTCAAGGTCATTCCTATTATTGTCCTGCTCTTCCAGTTTCAATTCTGGACTGGAACTTTTGTTTAGCGAGCTTTCACAGATTCTCTGCTTGAATCTTTAGTGACCTGTTTGTTTTAACATCTTTCTCTTAAAACGTAGTTTTATCTTGTAGTTTATGGGAGACAGTGCTCAGTTATTTTACATTAGATCTTCTACACTTTTTCACAGCAACAACTTGATTTTATTTTTTGACTGCTCCTTCCTTTCCAAAACATGAGCTATCCAACAAGGGTGATTATATGTTTTCTTCAATCATCTTCTCTTCCATTTCTTCTTAATATGATCATGTAGACCCAAATCATTATCTTTGTCTTGCACAGGCAATATGATGTTACCTTATTTGTACAGTTCCTTTTAGAGGTAACCAAAATTATCTTTCTGAGATGATATCATGCTTCTGCACACAGTAAGCTATCTTCTCTATACATCCGTCTTAGTGATTTGCATGCCACTAGCCTTTAGTGAACTCCCATCTAATCTCAAGAAATTTCTTGTGAATTGTACTACTGCACAATGGCATCATTATGCAGCAAATACCTTCCACCAATGGGAGGGTAGCACACTTCCTGGTACACTAACTCTCTATGCATTTGCACTGATGAATATTCATTCTTTTCCTTGGCACTGAACACATTCTTTCAATTTTACAAGATTTGTGATGTTTAAGGAACTTAATTTCTTTCTTAGTTTCTACAAACTATGAACTCACAAGTTTGTGTAATATCTTTTACTACTTCCCATCCATTCTTCAGAAGTTTCTTCCCCTTATTTTGAGGGGGAGAGTGAGGAGGACAAGTTTGATTGCTTGTTTCCTTTTCATGGTTATACATTGGGAACTTCTCTCCTTGTTGAAGAGAACCATCAAATTTCCTCACATTATTAGGACTTAATATCACATATGTGTACCATTCTTTCTCTTTTCCCCGTGTTATATAACTCTTTTTGTTCCCTCCTTCATGGTCCATAATGACTTTTTCATTTTCCCTTCTTCTCCTGCTATTAGCATTTGTGCTAATTCTTTCCTTGACCAACTACCTTACCATAATCTCATGCCTCACCCTTCTTATCTATCTGATTCTTGTAATTTTGAATTCCCTTTTCTTGATTCTCAAAATTTGGAATCTTACTTGCAGTCTCTTTGGCATCAGTTTTGTTCTCCAGTGCCAAATACGACTGTCTTCACCTGAGCCTTCTTACTATACTTCATTATTTTTTCTACACATCACATCTGAGGCACTGCACTATGCCCCAGATAATTTTTGGGGTGATTCTTATTCCCTTCTCCACTATTGTCTATTCAGCTTCTTCTGCTCTCTCTCTTCTCACTTAGATAATTTGTTGCTGGGATTTGTTGGGTAGGGATTCTCTCATTTCCCATGCTTGACTTCCTTTTTCATTTAAACAAGATTTTTGCCAAGACTTCTTATTTTACCCTGAAGTTTTTGGGTGTATTCCTGATTCCATTGAGTCATGGGCAGAGGCTGCTCATCATCAGTCCTTTCTCTCATTCTTAGATTCTAGACTCTTTCAAACCTAACCCTCCATCTCTGTGCCTTGCCCTAGTCCTTCTGTCTCCTACCTTTCTCTTCCCACTTTCTGACCTTCCTCTTCTACCTGGCATCATTTTTTTAGCTCACCAGTGACAATGAAATTGGGTCGAGTCCCTTGGGGACCTATCTGTCATGGTTTGTGCACCTATGAGCACACATTTCCACAGACAGATGGGTTACTCTAGTTCTTACTCACAGATTTTCTCTCCCCATCTCAGTTCTTATCCCGGATCTGTTGGAGAAGCATATCATAGAAATAGTTTGACTCTCCTGTGGTTTTACTGTATTTGTGGTTTCCATAAAACTGGGAACTGGCATCCAGTTATCAGCCTTTCCTCACTCAGTTTTCTGGTCATCCAATACTTTTTTTATGGAAAATTTCCCTCCATTGGGCTTTTTCATCTGAACTGTAGATGATCATTTATGAGGATTTAGACAAGTTCCTTCCAGCATATCCCCATTGCTGTCTTTACAACATTTCCTTTGCTTCATTCAGTGTCTCCTGTCTTTCCATTTGGCACAGCATTGGCCTCTTAAATCTTCAACCTTGTGGCCAGGGCCTTCACTCACCAACTGAGATTGTGATTCCATTTCTTCATGAATAACTGACTTCTCCTGTTCCACTCCCACCTTCCCTTCATACTTTCCTTCTTCTTTGGAAAGCTGCCCATTATGTGTGGCTCATCAACACTTCCAAGTCTTTCCTCACACCCACAGAGTATCTTGTTCACCTGGTAGTTTTCTTCAATTCCTTTATCAGCCGTGCTCACTTTCTCCTATCCACCTGAGATCTATGGAACTACTACAATAGTCCCTCTTAGATATGATTGACATATCTGCCATGATAAAAAAAAGTCATATCTGATAGGAAGTCCTCATTCAAAGGATCAATAACCAGATAACGAACGACCGAGTTCAAGCTGTGCCAGTTGCTATTCCCAGGGGTTGAGCATAATGGTTTATATACTGTATAGGTAGTCAGATGATATAGCAAATTGGTATAGTGTAAAATAATAGTTATGATGAATAACAGTTCAATAAAGATAACTTCAAATTGTCTTGTTTGTGTTTCATGTAAAATGATTTAGTCATTGATCACACTTATTTCATAAACATCCATTTATTACATCCATATAAAATGTTACAAACTGACTTAAAATTAATTTCATAAAAAATTGTCTATCTGTGTTTGTGTTGCACATTTAATGGAGTCACTTTGAATGTTCACAAGTGTGGCAGTTATTACATTAAGAAACGTTTCATTGTTAGTTTTCAGTGCATGATTTTAGTATCAATTTATATAATAATGTACAATAAATGTCCCAAATTGTACATCAGAGAAACTGGAAGAAAATTGGAAACCAGATTCACCAAACATAATAAAAAAAGACATCCCATACTTATATTTACCACCATTGAACTCAAACATTCCACAGTATATCTATACAAAACACTGTAATTTTAAAGAAAGATTCAAACATCGGAAGCTACGAACAAAACAGCCTTGCCCTAAACCAAAATTTCACCTTGAAATTTGGATCATTTAATTCCAGCTCTGAAAAGGGACCATTCCACAAATTTAAAAGAACCAGTAAAGAAAGAAGAATAAATATCTGAACTAAATTATTGCTAGACTCTAGCCAATACCTAATAAAGTAATCTTATCTGAACATAAATACTACATAAGATGTAATATGTTGCATTAAAACAACTTCTTGTTGACCAAAAATTCTCTAATTTCCATGTTTCGTTTATTTTGTTGCTTTCATCACAACTTTGACCTATAGCCAAGATTACTGCACAGATTAGTCGAGTCTGTCACTCAACAAACCATGAGTTAATAATCTTCACACCTTACTAGTAAATTCTAATCAAGTTACTTAACATTTAGGCCACTAGCTCAAAATCTACTACATTCACTAAAAGAATATTCCTTAATTCCATGAGTGGGGTGAGGACAAACAACAATACCTATGTATATATACCAAGGAGTTTGACTTGAACACCCTGGGATACCAAGATACATACACTAAGCTCTGAAGCAATCTTTGGTCATGTGACCTCTTTGTTCCATACTATATAAACTGTATTCATGTGTCTCTGTAAATTACATTAATGATATGAAGAGAAAGTTGTTATTCGATCTTTCACTCAAAAATCATGGTCGCATATCAGGAAGTTGTTCATGGGAGGTCAGATCAATATAAAATCATTCAGTGCACAGAAAAAAAGTCATATTTAAAAGGAAGTCATTATTGGGAGGGGTTGTATCCACCATGGTCTACTGTAATCACCAGGATTTGTGCCTTTCCTGCTCAAACTGCATGAGAGCTTCTAACACATTTGGGGACCATGACTTCATTGCTTATCTCTTTGGGTCATACACATGTGCACGTCCTCCGATGGTCCTTATGTGACCAGTGAAATCACTTGTGAGAACCTTTGACCTCAGTGGTTCACTTGTTCACACCTATACTTGAGGATCTTGTTTTAGTGGCTGGACTGATCCAAAACCACCTTCAGTGTTCCATTACCTGCATCTATTCACTGATTCTTCCTTCCCTGGTTGAGAAGCATCTCTGAATGGCAATCTCACTTTGGACACATGGACCCAGGCCAAATCCTCTACATGCCAACATACTCTGGCAGTTCATCAGGCATGTTCTTATTTCTTACCTATCATTGTGGAGCATTTAGTTGTGATCCATTCTGACAACTCAACTCTTGTTTTATATATCAATTGCTAAGGGATAATCAGGACCTTCTTTATTGGGCTAATTCTTTATATCTTTGTTTCATCACCTGCCATTCACCAGACCATGTTTTCACCATGTAACAATCTCTTCACTCTCAGATTTTCTGTTGCATTGCTCTCCCCTGGGGACTCCATTCATTGATGCCTTTGCCACCTCTCTCAATTCCAAGCTTCGTTTCTTGTGGTCTTCTTTTCCCCACCCTTCAGCCCTGGCTGTCAATGCTTTCAACTAACACTGGTTTCAATTTTTCTTTTATGTATACCCACTTTTCTGTTTTTTACTTTGGGTCCTGACCTTGACTCATATACTCCTTGTTGTGTCCCTCTTCGATGCCACTTGACAACCTGATCCTCTCTTCTCCTGCCAACTATACCCTCTGTCTTGCTTCAACCTCACACATCATGGTTCCATTAACCCCATCTACAAAGGCTCTGTCAAATTTACTGGCCACGTGACCACTTTGTACTCATTCAAAGTTCTTACAGTTTTGATACTACTAACTTTTAATATAGTATATGTATCTTCGCAAAATGTAGTAGATTTTCAGTAAACAAGTTATTTACATACAAAGAATCAGGTTTTTAAATAAGTATTTTTAATAAACTGTCTAGTGTTGCAAACCTTCACTCTACATCTTCGTGCCCTGGGGTTTCGCATTCACTTTTATTTGGATGACTGACTTCTTCTCACTCATTCCGAATAAGAGTCAGCCTATCATAATCATCAGCACCTTCTCAAAGCTGCTCGGATGAGCTGGTTGATCAAATTGGATAAGTCCTTCCTTCATCCAACCCAGTACCTCATTCATCTGGGTGTTTTCTTGAACACCCATCTGAGATGGGCCCGACCTTCTCCTTTCCATCTCTGTTCTATGGAATTGGCCATTTAGAATACCCTGTCTGCTCCTTCACTTTCTGCTCTTGAGGCTCTATTGCTTTTGGTGATATGGTCTTCTGTGACTCCTCTCACACCTCTCAGCTGAGCTCATATGTGGTCCCTTCAGTTAATCCTTCATGACCAATGGAACCTTGCTCCTATAAAACTTCCTTCCTACATTGTAGATGATCTCCGATGGTGGTTGGACAAGGCTCATACATTGGTGGGTATCCCACTTCCTACTCTGTGACCATATTTACATCTGTTCATTGATGCATCTCTTCAAGGCTGGGTAGCATGGGTCAATCACCAGGAGGCTTTATGTCATTGGTGCATCGGGTAATGTTCTCTTCATATCAATGTTCTTGAACTCCTTGCTGTTTGTCAGGCTTTCGATCACTTTTTTCCCATCTTCAGAGATCATCTGGTCATGATCCATTCCAACAATTCAACAATGGTAGCTCATGTCAATCACCAAGGTGGCACCCGGTCGAGACACCTGTGTTTTCTAACATTGGATATTCTACAGTTGTTCCCTCCCATCCCTCTTCCTTTACTCTACAACCTTCTTCATCAACCCCAGTTGCCGGTTCTACATTCCACACTTCACATCCTCCATCTTC
>NW_013670798.1:50994-54635 GCF_000517525.1 Limulus polyphemus | reverse complement strand
GCCATGGCATGTGCTGTAATAATGATCCTCCATCTAACACATGTTGAACATTCTCAGTAATAGACTCCTGTCTTCCACAGTCTCCTAACGCCCAAATCGAATCAGCTGATGCTGGTTTTTGTGGTTGCCTTGAAAAACCTGATGGATCAAACAGTGCAGATGGAATACTGCAAGGTTCATATCCAAATATGTGTGACATGTCTTCTTATGATCTAGTTGCAGCTGTTGTAAGACATTGAAAAAGTAGCTGGGGGTCAAGCTGTATTGACCCGCCATCTAATTTTACTACAGGCTTTGTAGTAAGTGTCACTGCTTGCTGGGATCTTTTGAAAGAATACTCCATCACATTTTTACCAACCATTTTTTGTAAGACTTTCGATCCAATTTCTTTTGCATTGTAAACATTTACAGATGAATCAGATGCCACAATGGTTTCAATATTGCGTAATGAGGGGTCTTGGATAAACGGATTTCTTTCTAGTAGAAAAGATAGGAGTACGTTTGTGTCTTTGTAGTCCATTTCCTTCCTGACTTGGCCACACATTTTGTGTTGGCTACTTGTGTGATAAACAGTTCAGCATTATGTTTACATGTTTGCCATCTGCGAAAAAAGCATTATATTTTTGTATTTTTTGATTTAGGGCAAAGCTCACAAGGCCTATCTGCCGCCAAGAAAATGCATGACACAATCTGATTTATCATCTGTTTGCATAATTTATGGACGTTTTAGCATTATAAATCAACTAGAATATACGTTGTGCACATGTAATAAACAATACGATGCAAGAAACTTACCATGACCAGTTTATTTTCTTCTCAGTACTTCAACAGTGTGTATCACCGGTCACTAACAAATTTCTGAGACAAACATACATTATATGGTGGCTTATATGTACCACTTATAAAATGGCAAAATTTACTTTTTAAGAACATTTTTTTTGTAATTTTCCATACTTAGATTTTTCTAGACTTTTGATATGTTGTTCATGAAATATAGTTTTACGTTATTCTTGCAAAAAAAAATTTTGTTGCAATTAGTTTGATGTTGAAATTTGGACTGACTGGACTATATCTCTTGGATCCTGCTCTGTGACAAGTGGTGCCTGACCAGGTATTTTTTACATACACAAACAAATCCATACTGTATGCCATGTTGATTTGCGTGCTCTCTCCATTGCTCCACCACTTTCAAGATGGGGTTTTTCACAAGATTACTGAATGGTCAAATAACCTTGTGATATTTGTTTCTTAAATAGACCCATCCCAGACCATAACATCCATGGACAGCATGGGTAAAGCAGAAGGGGATAGCTGCCCATCACTGCCATGCCTCAAATCAATAAATCAGTATGGTCTTCTTTTCAACATAGGGTTTTGTGATCACCTATTGCACTATAATGTGTGTAGCCAGTAGCCATTCCTCTGGACTCTCCAATGCTCTCTCTCCCTCTTTATTCCAGTGGAGTATAGGAGTCCTTATCACTTGCTAGTTCTAAGCTGCTGGGGTGGTTGACCATCGAGGCATCCTGCTAGATGGGTTCCACATAGATGGCTATAACCATTCAGTTCAGAGTAGGGCATTGGTGTTCTGTTGGTGTACTATGAAGTGAGATGTCTTAATGCAGTTCACGCCTCGACTGGATTTCCTTATGTGGATGTCAGTACCTTGCAGGCTGTTTTTGGATATCGAGTGAACCAATCAACTTAAGTCCTCACACAGGTTTGGGGTTGTCCATCTTCCTCCCTCGATTCTTCCTTCTGTGTAGTGGGTTACGAAGGGTATACATGGGATGTTTCTGTTTCTGTCCTGAGCACTCCCTCGTTCTCTCTTGTGATGGGGATGTTATTGACCTTTGGACGTATCAGATCAGTCTCATGGTCACGGGAGTTGATTGCATGCAACAGACTTCCCTCGGATACCAGATGACATGTTCTACACCATGGGTTGCATCCTCCATTACCCACTTTACTTTTGTGGGATTGAGTTTCTATATTGAATCTGCTCCCTTCCTTTTTCCTTTTCCACCATGTTTGTTCCTAGCTGTTCATGGTGGGGAGATACCTGGTTCAAAAGTGGTGTGGTGCCCCTTCTCAGACCATCTGTTCTGTTTCTGTCACATACAGAAGTATCATTCAGATGCTTTCAGGGGGAGGTACATCTGTTCTTCCCTTGCACCACTCTCTCCTCCTTATGAATGTGGGATTCTAGCTAATCTTGTGAGTGGAGGGAAGTACTGTATCTGAAGTTATAATTTTCCTATACTGAAAATATATTTCCAATAGGTACTTTCCTCTTGTCACACTTCCCACCCTCCTACCCACAATCTTCCAGTGCTTACGTCTTCTGCCAAACTTCAAAGTGATGGTTTAGTAGTAGCGCATAGAGGGACTCACATGTATCATGCTCTCTTGTTGGTGGAGATATGATGCATGATGATTTGCATGAGAGACATGATGGAATCTTTGATTTCAATAGGGTAGTACAGAAGGCTTGCGGAATGTATTATAAAAAATAGGAACTGTGCTTGTGTATGATGACATCATCATGCGACAGTAGCCCTTCATTATGATTAATCTATTAGTGTCCTGAAAGTAATTAACTAATTGAAATTGGTGTTTCAGTTATTAGTTTTCATTATTTCAAAAATTTGATTAATCAAAACTATAGTTAAACCAATTTTTATGAAAATAATCAACTACTTCAAATTAGTTCTTATGATAATTTTACGTTTCTGATTATTCCAAGTAATCTAAATATTGGCAATATGTTTTTCTGTTGTTAAGCACAAGGCTACATTAATTGAGAGGTTGTTGGTTTGAGAGTCTTAGATTTGATTCTCATCACCATGCCTTCCAGTGGCACAGTCTGTGGACTTCCAACACTAGAAACGAATGTTCGATACCCCTGGTGGACAGAGCAGAGTTATCCCATTGTGAACTACAAACCAACAAACAAATCCATTGCCATTAAACTTGCTTGCAATCTTTGTTACTATGATGCTACTAAGGCTCCCTGCCCAGACAGGATGATCTATTCTTGGTTTCACTGGTTTTGGAATGGAGTTGACCCTCTAACTTGAATCTGACATACCCTATCCATTCTATTCCCTGGGCACATATATTTTCATATGTGCTGCTTTGTTGCCCATTCAGCAGAACATTCACTCATTGATTCTGTGTTCACTGCTGAGTTGTATGCAATCTCTCTTGCCCTGAATTATATAAAACTGAGCATTACACTAATGGTGCTATCTATACTGATTCACTTAGCTTGTTGAACGCTTTGAAATTGCTTAATGTCTGTTTTTACCCATTCCTCTTAGACAATCAAAAGCAATTAGCCCTTTTTTTTCTATATCATCTTTCATTATGGCCGAAGATGCCATTAACTCTTTTAGCACGGGCTCAGTCTGTAGTACTGACCTTGTAACCATTTTGTGCTTGTTATGGTTTTCATGCTATAACTTTTAAATTAGTAAGCGAATGTTAACGAAATTTAGCAGATTATCAGTAAACATTACAATGCTTTCATACGTAAGATATAAATTTTTTTATTAAGTCTTAAGGTTTGTAAAGCAATGTTTTCTCAAGTCTTTTTTCTTTTCACATGTTGCCTATCTATCATGTAAAGTAATATTCAT
>NW_013670798.1:47603-50010 GCF_000517525.1 Limulus polyphemus | reverse complement strand
GAAAGAGTAATACCACACAATGTCTAAATTCAACTTTTAAAATTTTCATGTCCACATTAGGGGAGCAGGCATGAAGAAATTACATTTATTCTAAGACCATGAAAAGCTATCCATTCCTGTAAACTTTGTAGAACAAAACTTTAGTTATTTATAAGACTAAATGTTGCTGGATTACTTAAAATTAACATATTTTACAAAATCCTCTACTTTAAACTTATCATAACATTTTCATAATCACTCAAAAAAAGCTTAGGATGCTGAAATGTTACACATTTGTTTTAATATAACGAAGTATAAGCATGCAATAAATCTATAATACCTCAAAAAGTAAAATGATGCCACTGGTTGAGTTGACTCCTTCACATGCAAACACCTATTCAATTAATGTTCAAATTAAAATAAAAGTACACATCATATCATTAAATAAAACATTCCACCTGTTTGTATCTCTGACAGTGGTACACTTATTTTTACTTATTACATGTACCTTGGATATTCAAAAAAAAGCTTTATTTTACTTTACACTGTAGTTAGCAAATCAGTTGGAAGACAGTACTCGTCTGAGTGGAGGAATGATGTGGCCAGGCTCTTATGCAGTGATTCGTAACATGACACCTTTTTATCATGTTTATTATAACACAAGCATCTCTTGGAAACAGCGAGTAAATATTGTGATGTCTTGGCTAACTAACCAAACGTATCCAGCCAACTGTGTGTTTTTGTATTTTGAAGAACCTGATGTCACTGGACACACATATGGACCTAGTTCCCAGCAGGTTAAAGAAAAAGTGCAACAAGTAGATAATATTATTGGTTATTTAATTAAAAAACTTGAGGAAGCTCACCTGTATGATGTAGTTAATCTCATTGTGTTAAGTGACCATGGAATGGCTAACGTTCCTGAACAGAATGTGATTGAAATTGACTCAATTTTGGATTCAACACTCTATGAAAAGTATGGAGGTTCACCAGTATGGAATATAAGGCCTGTTGATGGTAAACTATTATATGTGTATGCACAGTTAAGCTTTAAGTTTTAAAGTTAGTTTAGTGTTATTAAACAACTTTCCAAATTTGATTAATATTTCTGTAAAAGCTATTATGATTTTTATAAAACAATTTTCAGTATCAGAGAATTTTTCTTTTGGAACAGAAATAGCTAGTTACTATTTAAAGCTGTATGTATATGTGATGAAAACTGTGTGCAGCTTTATTTTCTTTCCTATGATAAGGATATTAATGTGCTGGAAAAAGTGCAGTGCAGTCTACAGTAGATACTGCAGTAATAAGGTTAAATAATGTTAACTACAAAAACTAAAAGACTCTTCAGGCTTTGGGTCTTTTTTTTTTCAGGAGTATGAGATAGTTAAAGGTGACATGAAACTGTTAGGGGCTAAGAAGTTGAATGATTTGTGTATTGATGATCTGCTTGAGATGTTGGGTAAAAAAAAGTTATAAATGTAAAAACTATCAGAGAACTGAGAAATTTTGTTAACAAATAAAGAACATAACTTTTCTTATATATAGTTGAAAACAATTTGAAAACTATCAGCATCTGCAACTATTGACACCAAAATCCCAAATTTATGATTAAGTTTGCACCCCTATATGTAATACATTGGAACAGTATTTAATTTGCATGTGTATATTTTAAAATTGATGTTTTGCAGTTTTTTATAGCAAAGAAGTTACTGCTAACTGTGCAAAACATTTTTTAACATAAGCTTAATTTAAAAATTGTAAGTGTAATTACTGAAATATAAAAGATATCATTAAGTACAGTAGTATTTAATGGTAGGGATCATGATGAAACAAAATGATGGCCATTAATATTGCCCATTTAAAAACACCTTTAAAATATTTGAATATTAACAATGATTATTTCACAATATTGGCTGAGCAAAACTAAAGCTTATTGTACTTATAAAGCTGCCTAAACCACTATATATACATGTTAAAGGAGTGAATCAAAATTTCCCTATTTCAATCAATTTTCATCTAAATAAGTAAGTGGTATGTTGAATGCAGCACTGGTTCAAATCAGATGTTTGTGAAGTCAAAATACTAAGTTTATAGTTTCATACAAATTAGAAACTCAAATTACTGACACTGACAAGCTAGAATATAAAATAATAAAGTCTTATCTTTCCTATCTGCTAAGATATTGCTCATGTAATAAATCAAACAGTGGTACCCCGCCCACCTCTTTCCATTTTTGGAAACACTCCCTTATATACACTTACTTTTATATATGACATGAATAACCAATCGGAAGCTTAGAATGTCACCCTAGTGACTTTCTCAGCTATTTTAATAGACTTGGCACCATCTCTTTCTTTTGAGCCAATATTTCAACGAGGTAGGGTGTGTCTTTAGTCTGTTTGAAATTTCATATTTTTTTTAGACT
>NW_013670798.1:34098-46603 GCF_000517525.1 Limulus polyphemus | reverse complement strand
AACTCATCACTAGCTACAACTTTTACCCGTTGTTCTAACAACGTTAAGACGGCTTATCGACTTCTTGAAAAGAATTCTAAGAAGAAAGTAAACCTACAGACATCGGTCTTGTTTAACAAAATCTGCCTACAAGAAAATCTGTCACCAAAGTACACCAACATCTTATAAATAACTAAAGTTTTGTTCTACAAAGTTTACAGGAATGGATAGCTTTTCATGGTCTTAGAATAAATGTAATTTCTTCATGCCTGCTCCCCTAATGTGGACATGAAAATTTTAAAAGTGAATTTAGACATTGTGTGGTATTACTCTTTCATTTTTTATTGATTATTATTATTATTTTCATATTTTACATATTTTTGCTTATGCTGTTTAGTTGAGCTATCTTTAAGTTTCTTTATGAAATGCTAACTCACTTCCGGTAATTAGTTAATTTTAACACTGATTTTTGAGGTAGAATAGAATAACTGACGGTGAGTGGTGATCATGTTTTTGTTTCAAATAGCTGTAATACATAACCATGTTGATCGGATGTTTATCAACAGCCACTCATCAATGGCTCAACAGTAAGTCTGAGGCCTCACACCACTAAAAACAGGTTTTTGTTACTCATGGTGGGCACAGCACAAATAGACCATTGTGTAGCTTTGCGCTTAACAACAAACAAACAATCAACAGTGAAAAATAATCACCTGTTGAATTTTAATCCTCTTATCTGATAGAAAAGAAAAGAAAGGTATAAAAAAGTGAAACAGCCAGACATTCAAGAGAATAGGAGACTATATATTATGTAAATTACTCACCTTGGTTATTATTCTCAGTCATAATCAGAAAATTGTAAATGTTGTCAAAATTAGTTTTCTCAATGTTTAATCCACTCAAGATTTCCAAATTTTTAAAGGTGGTCAATTCTTGTATATCCTGCTTTCAAATAGGTTAGTGATCTAAATGCATAATGAAAGAGCTTTTCCTCTTCTTTTCAACTGTATATGCCAATATGGCTTCCAATTCATCAGACTGTCACTGGAACAAACTGACAAAAGCTTAGCTTGATGATATATATATTTGTGGCTAAGTTTTGTACAATTATAGTCCTGAATTTTTTAAAGCTTGCTTTATCATTCCATACTTCACTCGAATTATAATGTATTATGATAGAAAAATAAATGAATAGCTTGGTCCCTCATGAGGTTTGCATGCCACTATCCTTGAGCTAACTCTCACCTAAAAAGCACGTTTAACACGAACTGTGCTTGTGTATGATGACATCATCATGCGACAGTAGCCCTTCATCTATAGGATGGCAACACAGTCTTCTTACATAGTAGCTCCTCCTAAGCACGTGTACACAAAATAACGTCATTCTTTAACTTCTCATCCTCTCATTTCTTGATGTCAGAGTCTTTGCTAATCTAATCAGTGACTATCCTGTCTCTTTGCCAGCCTTTTTCATCCAACAGATGAGTTCTTTAGGTTCTCACTCACAGCCTATCTCTCTGCTTCTTTTCACCTTCTCTCCTTTTATGTTTCCTTTCATTCTCTATCCATTCCCTTTTATTTTCAGTGTCTTGAGGATAGGGTCTCGGATCTCTTGGCCAAGAGCATCATCGAGAGGATACTTACCCCCTACACCTGTTTATTACTATCATCTTTTTGTGGTCCCTAAGAAAACTGGGGACTGATATCATATTATTGACCTATTGTATCAACCTGTATCCTATCATTCTTCAGTTTTACATAGAGGGTTCTTTTCTTTCCAATGTCTCTTTATAACCAAGATTGTGTATGACTAATGTATATGTTTCAGATGCATTTTTACATATTCCAATTGCTCCATCCTGCAGTTGGTTTCTTTTTTCATCCATCAATATTAGGTTTTCCTGTTCTGCACTCTTTCTTTTGGCATTGCATCTGCTCCTTTTGTATTTAATAGAGTCATGGGGAGGCATTCACTCACCTTGTTCACAGATTGGTGAAGGCAGTGAAGGCTGAGCTCAACGAAAATGGGAGTTAAAGAACGTGCCCAAATCAACCAACTATAGAGTGGGCTTAAGAAGGGACTTAGAAGGTTGGACAAGTCAGCCAATAAGCAGCCTCCTGCAGAAGAATGCAGGTATGAGAGGAGAGAAGGGGCAAAGAGAAACCAATCCTCCATGTAATAATGGAACTTCGGGCTTACAAACAATGGAATGTATGTTATTAAGATTTTGCTTTTCTTTTACATCTTGTGCATGAAGTTGCTTGTGGGGAACTCTGGCTTCCTTTGAACAATTTGTTACTTTATGTCACAGCCACACACCATTTGTCTAGTGGAAATTGCAGGACCAGTGGAACCTTTCTTTGAATCCATTGTCCTTGATTGTTTGCCTCCCATTCTCTTCTCAAAGACTTGTCTTGGTGGCTCAACAATGCCAACACTATTGTGAGAACCCATTTGCCATCCCTGACTGGATTTCCATCTTTTCACAGATACCTCTCTGAATGACTATTGACTTTGGTTATTCGCTCCACATCATCATCCTTGAACTTCTTGCCATCTGTCGAGCATGTTCCCATTTCCTCCTCCTCCTCATGGATAGGTTGGTCATGATCCAATCTTGACAATACCACAATCAATTTTTTATATCAGCCATCGGATGGGTGATACCTGTTCCAGATCTCTTTACTTCTACACACTGGGCCTGCTATTTTGGGCTTATTCCCATTGGGTTTGTTTCATAGGTTCTTCCCATGGAGTGGCCCCCAATCTCCAGTTTTTCATTGGATTTTTCCTCAGCTGGACACTCCTCTGAACACCAAACTTATCCTCTCCTGGTCCTCAGTTCCTTATTTTTTGGTCCTGGTAGTTGTTGCTCTCAGCCAGGACTGGTCTCACCTTTTTCTCTTCATTTTCTTCCTTGTGTCCTCACATTGATACATGACACTCCTTGTTAAGTCCTGTTGGTGGTACTTCTTTAACCAGCACAACCCTGATTTTCTTTGCTTTCTCAATTGGCGTATAAGCACCTTCTTCCTATGCCCCATTCTCACTCTCTCTCTCTTGCTCCAACCACACTACTTATTCACCACATCTATTCATCTTCACGTGTGGGATTTGTTGGTCCATTGCCTGCAGGGCTAGACTCTCTAATCATGTAGCTTTTGTCTTATTCTATTCCTGTCATCCTTCAATTCTGCCCATTTGTCAATAGAAGTGGTGAGTTTTTCAATGTTGGTCCATCAGCCACTTTTTACTGTGGCCCATTGTTTGGCCTTTTTTGCATGGTTGTTTCACCATGAATTGTCAGTTTCTAATATTACTTGTTATTGATGGCTTTGGCAACTATATTTCATCTTTCCCATTCCTGTCAGGGTTTTTTTCTTGTTGTCCTCTCCACTTTCTTCCAATCCTTCCTTCTTCACTGACACCCTTGTCTCATTCCTGTGGGACAAGGAACATTGATGTGGTTTTACAAACTCTTGTATGCTTTCTATTTGAGCCTTTGACTTCATTTTCATTATACCATATTCTTTTGAAGACATTATTTTCTCTTTCTTGCCTGTGGCCTCAGTCATCCATCGATGCTTCCTACACACTGATAATTCTTCCACATTTTGCCATATGAGATTAGTCAACTATCTCACTCTTGCATCTCGTTTTCCATGATCCTTCAGGCTAGTATGGGGATGAAACCACATATTTCATTTCCCCTTATCTTCATCTGGCTGTTTCATCTCCTGCAGGATTTTGACTCCCTCCAGTTGCTGTTTTTCAATAAACTACACACTGTCTTTGAGAATTGTAAGTATATTTTCTTTTATATTACCCATGTCTCATCTTTCTCCTTCTTATAGGATCTTACTAGGTGGCTGGAGTTGTCTCCCAGTTTATGCTGTTTTCTCAAAATATGCATTGGGCCAGGGCTATTGGAAAATACTCAACTCATTCACCCTGGCTCTACCAGTGTTCAGTGTCTAGATGGGGGTGTTCTGCAACACCTCTAAAGGTATTCTCATGGTATTATAATTACTCAATTGCCTAATCTATACTACACCTTCCGTGGACTATAGTTGGAAAAAAACTGGCACCAAGGAAGTGACTGCTCACTTCTTTGCCATATGCTTTCCAGCTTTTAAATATAGGGTTTTGCAGTCTCCAGTAAAAGATTTTTTCAGCAAATATCATATGGAGCACTTTCCCAGGTCTCCCCAGTGAGTTTTCTTCACCCACTCCCTTCAAGTGTAGCAAAGGAGATCCTTGCCATTTATCAGTTCCTAGCTGCTGGGATGGTGAACCTTGGAGAGTTCCTCACTGACTTTGTATACCATAATATGGTGGGAAGTAGGGTGGGGGTGGCACTGTCTGTGTAGTGCAAGTCACTAGTGTACCTTCCTTCTGAAGTAAGACAGGTTTGTCACCCCCATATCTGTTTGTCCAGATGAGTCAAGGTCAGAAACACACAGTACAGTCTAATTGTGCCCTAACCACTCAACACTTCTTGGCTCACTGACCAATTGTATGTGGGTGTTAGGTTGGTCGTGCAGAAAGCATCTGAAGGTAGCTCATCTAGGTTTAATGTTTGCACCAGCCCCTCCATTATTTCACTGTGGGATTCTAGCTATTCTGTGTGTGAAGTTGAGGTATTCTTACAGAAGCTAACATTTACCTTACCTGAAAATGTATTTCCAATAGATAGTCACCTCCTCACCATTTCTAGTACACATTCTTCTTGCCTTGTCTAAGAATGAAGTTATTTTGAGCTCAAGTGCTTAGGGAGAGCTACTGCATTAGGAGGTTGTGTTTTCCTCTTCTTGGTGGCAGTCATCATTATGTGGACAACTGGCTGCTGTTAACTCGTCCCGAACAGGAGTCCAACCATCACACTCATAGGCTGCTCCTGGAGGCAGCTCGAGTAGTGTGATTAATCAAATTGGAGAAGTCATTCCTTCAGCCTACCCAGTACCTTGTCCATTTGGGTGTCTTTTTTTCAACACCCATCTCAGTCAGGCCCACTCTTCTCTTTGATTTCCTTTGATGGAATTTTCAGTTCTACATGCTCTTACTGCTCCCACTCTTACAGCTCGCAAGGTTCTATTGCTTTTGGGGATGTGGTCCTCCATGGCAGCCCTTATTCACTTAGGTTGTGCTCATATGCAAGCTCTTCAGTGAGCTCTTCATAACCAGTGGAATTTTGTGAGGGATCCTTTCATGTCTCCTACTTCCCTTCCTCCTACCCATGTTGGTGATTTGCATTGGTGGTTGGATAAGACTCGCACATTAGCGGATGTTCCGCTTCCTCCTCCTCATCCAGATTTACACATTTTCATAGACACATCCCTTCAGGGATGGGGGTCAATTATAAGGAAGCTTTGGGGTATTGGTCTGTGGCCGAGAGGTTTTATCACATCATCATCCTGGAGCTTCTTGCTGTACATCATGATTTTGTTAATTTTCTCCATCTGGCCAGACTTCATCCTATAATGATCCTTTCCAACAATTCTACAGTGATTGCTTATCTCAATTCCCAGGGAGGCACCCGTTCTCGATCTCTGTGTTTTCATAAGTTGGATTTTCTATTTTTGAGCCCACACGCTAGATATTCATATCATTGCATCTCATGTTCTGAATGCTTTCCTCTCTAGACAAAGTCTATCTGATGAAGTTGTCTCTTGATCATCTTGTTTTCCTGTGGCTTTACATTCAGTGTAGTACTTCTCACATCAATACATTTGCCACATCTCTCAACCTTAAATTGCCTCTGTTTTGGTCTCCAGGCCCTCATCTTCTTGCTCTGACTATATATACTTTCAGCCAGGATTGGACCAACAAATACCTGTATGTCTATCCTCCAATTCGACTTCTTCACAGGTTGATTTTGATCATCAATCATGCCACTCCATGTAAAGTCCTTCTGATTGCTCATTACTGGCCAGCTCAACGGTGGTTCCCATGGCTATTCCAGCTTTAAATTACCCCTCCATTACCTCTTACTCTTACTCCATCTCTTCTTCATCAACCTTGGTCACCAGTGTTACATCCATCCCTTCCTGTCCTCCGTCTTCATGCTTAGTCTTTATTTGGTCCTTGAAGAGGAGGTCTGGCTTGTCCCAATAGGTAGCTTCTTTTCTAGTTCGTTTCAATTGCCCTTCCTCCATGGAAGTTTATGAACACAAATGGAGCATTTTTCCATCATTAGTCTCTGGGTCAAGGGTTTTCCCCTGATCAACACACTGTTCCTCGTATTGCAGATTTCCTAACTTGGCTTTTCAATCAGGAATCTTCTGTCTCCTTGATCTTGAATTATAATGTGACCTTGTCCCACAGATTTTATTTTTCCCAATACTGTAGGATGTTTACCACTCCTACTGATTCCCTGTTGATGTGTTCCTTCCGGATCTGTCATCCATCGCCACAGGCTGCCCTTCCAGATTGGGATGTAGTCCTTCACTGCCTCACTTTGCCTCCATTCAAACCACTCTCCGGGGCTCCTTCTTTCTCCTATCCCTTAAGACTTATTTTCTTTTTCTCTTAGCCTGTGGATGTTGGAGGTAATTTGCCATCAATGTTTCACATACTCTTTAACATTCTACATATATTTGCTTTTATCTGGATCATTCCTCTCCAATACTTCAGTGGCTTGGGAGGATAACTCCTTCTTTTTGCCGATTTCCCATCCTTCCATTTTCCACCTTTATCCACAGCCTGATTGGGATATATTTCTATGTCCTGTACATGCTCTTCACTGTTGTATTGCCAACATTACTTCCTTCCATGATGCCCTTTCACACAACTGGGGTTGCTTTGATTCGCAAATCCAGATATTTTGTTCCCTGGGCCATTGCTGTTAAGGTGATTTGTTCACTCTGAAACTCTGTGTCTCTTTGATTGCTCATACCTCCCAATTGAAATATATTACCTTCATATGGATTGCATATTTGGATATAGCAGCTTTCGGACTTTCCAACAGTATATGCAACACTTCCAAAAGACAATTATTAGAATTTCTTGCATCTCGCCCTGCCACCCAAAAAACTATTATATCTGTTTGAGGGAGAGATTCTGTGTTAATCAGATGTGAGCATCACAGTTGGTTTCTAGAAAGAGAAGATTGGAAGTTGTAATTTTGATTCAAGAGTTCGTTGTTGAATTATATTTTTCATTCTTTTAGTTTATAAAATGTTTTAATCTAAGGAGGCAACATTTACATTGTTGACTTTGAATCTTTCAAATGATTTATCATGAAATTTCACTTTATGTAAACTGTTTTTTGTATTTTGTTTTCTGCTTTAGGAAAAATTGAAGATGTTTACAAAATTCTAAAAAATGCCTCAAAATTTCACAACTTCACAGTATACAGAAAAGAGAATATTCCAGATGACTACCACTACAAAAGTCACCGTCGTGTCATGCCAATTTTGTTGATAGCTAAAGAAGGATGGGGAATAGTGCATAATCTAAGTCAGCACATTAATTTGCGTAAGTACCTTAATCTTTTTGATTGGATTAATTATTTTTTCTCTTGTGTGAGATTCAAAATTTTCTTCATGAATTCAAAGAACCATAATCCTTTGTACACATAAGTAGAAAAATGTAACATCTCAGTTTATAATAGTTGTGTTTACAAATTAAGGTTCATTTGCATACTGACAATCAGATGTCACATTTTTTACTTTATGTATTTTAGGTGGATTGCATGGTTATAACAATAGTCTTCCATCTATGCAACCTCCTTTCATTGCTCATGGCCCAGCCTTCAAAGTCAACTTCACAATGAATCCTTTCAACACTGTGGATCTCTATCCTCTGATGTGTCATATTCTTGATATATCATCTAGATACAGCAATGGGTCCTTAGCAAATGTCTGGCCTATGTTGAATATCAAATTGAGCCATTCACTCCACATCAACTATTTTAATTCTTGGGTCATAGGTGAGACAGTATTTATCTTTAATATTCAAAAATCTTATATACTATTTCATGCATGTTATTTTTTGTGAAAACTGTATATATGTGTGTATGTAGTTTAATAGTCATGGTGAAGGTTGTGTGATTGAGACTTAAAATCTTGGTAGCTTAGTTAGTAGAGTATACCTGTTTTCAGAGCACTAGTCAAGGGTCCTAGCATTGAGTCCTGATCACAATGAATTTGCTAATGTCATAAAACATTACATAAAACAGTATAATTCTCATTGCTATATACTTGCAAGTTCAAAGTTTCTTCCATACATTTTTATTTTATTACAATGTACAAAAGCTCATCAGTTTTGTTTTCCAAACTTCTGGTTATTTCTTTTTGTGGGTATGGATAAGATTATGTATATTTTATTTCAACTCCAAGTTTGAAGGAAGATGTTCATACTTTGATTTTTTTTAATGTGTTCATAACTTTATAAAATATTAAGGAAAACAAAATAATATGAATCATTTTTGAGCATCAGACCACCCAGAAAGAGAACTGCAACAAGTTGTGACCCAGGTCATTGGCAAAACCCATATATGTACCAGACAACAGTATGCAACATAATAAAGAAGGTTCTCTGTATGTCACAAGTCACATGTTTATAAACTGCTACCACAACATACTTGTTCATCTGTCACACACTTCAAGCAGCTGGAGAGTGAAAAGGGTTTTCATGTTGTTCCATATGAAGACACTGCTAAAGTTGTAAGAAGCAGCTCCTATAGATATTTGTGTGATTAAACAGTTGAAATGTATGCTTGGAACTGTCCTTCTTGTACACTAGATTAACTATGGAAAACCTGTAGGTAGGATAGTCTGGAGGCAAAACCCAGAAATATGCAAAGTGTCTGATATTTTTAGTACAATGTGTCAACATATATCAAAAGAAAGCTATTTGATTCAGGAATTCTAAAATCATTGTCGGCAATCTCGCAAATGGTTCTGAGTGGCCCATTTTATACCCTACCCTCAGTTGGGCCTTTTCGGTATGAGAAATCAATGTTTTATTCTTTTGGGTTTCATTCATTTGATTTCTTCATAAAAACATAAACATACTTGTTTTATGTTCTATTATGTCTAGTAATATATTTCTTAGAACAACTTATATTTTTGTCAACATAAAATGGGCCTGAATGGCCCAAATTGGCCCATTTTAGGCTTAACCCTTTAAAACCATAAACTCAAGAATGTTTTATTCATTTTATTGTTCATTTTGTTTCATTCAACATATACAGAAACTACAAATTTTCTGCAAGTATTAACTTTTTGCTATGAAATCATTTTAGTATTTTAACAACTGAATAAAATTCTTAGAAATAAGTACACATTTCCTATATTAACAGAAATTGCTTAAATTTGTCAAAGAATTATGCTTTACATTTCAGAATAGGTCTAAATATGTTTCTTATTTCTGAAACTGTGTGCAATAATATAATTACATTCTTTTTAGAAATTAAATCCAACTAGGAATACAAAATTCAGCTTTTCTGTCAAAATTGCAATTCAATCCAATTTGGCCATTTTGCACTCAATGTCAATGCAAATGAAGTTTGGTTAAATAAAAATCCATAGATAATTTTGTTCTCTCAATTATGGTTATATTATAATATACTTATCATAGATTGAGTTACACACGTAAAAAAAAGCAACAATAACAAATACATTAACCATGTTAACTGAATGTGTGATTATATTGTTTCTTATCTCAGTCCCTTGGATTTTGTGTGTTTTTGAACCAGTCACTAGAACAGAAACAAGCTACAGTACACTCCAGAAGGCTCTTTGTGCACATGAATTGCTTTGTTACATATCGACATCCTGTACTACTGCAACCACATCTGGTTAACTGCAAGTAAGCAATTGAGACAGCAGTGTTTTTCATAAGAATAGGTTACATCACACTATTAACATCTTGCCAACCTGTCAGAAGAGGATCTGGGAGATCTGCTTTTGCTATGAGTGCATTCTGCTAAATATATGCTTGATAATGTAATCTTCTGATATGAAAGATGAGAGCATCTCTTGTTGGAAGCAAGTTTTAAGACTTCTCTTAGACTTTCTGAATAATGAAGCACGAAGCATTTGGATATCATTTTCAGAGCTGTACAGCTTACACACAAATGCCTCTGCATTTGAAATACTTTTGTCACTCAATAGGTGATTCTTCCCAATGTCCTTTAGTAGCTCAATTAGTATCAGTTAGTATCAGCATGAAATATCTCCCAAGCAGTTTTCTTACAATGCTGGCAAACTGAGATGTAGTGTTGCAGCCAGTAATAGTATAGAATTGCAGCAGGGTGTTCCTTGTATGTGACATTATATGTATAGCATGGGCTGCAACAAATCTGGTTGATTTCTCTGTTACAACTTTCATCCAGAGTTTTCTACACAAAGGTTATGTAAGCATCTTATTGTCTAGACGTACCTCTACTTAACTACGGTTGTATTATTGAAGATATAGAGAACCAAAGTAGAGAAGTTTCATAGCTCATTGGTCATGTGACAATACATCCAAAGTTTTAAGTAGTTTTTTAAAGGTTTATTTTGAAATAAAGGCTTAAAACTTGGATAAAATAAAACTTTGAATCAGAACATACATTATAATATTAATTTCATTCATATACATTGATTATAAAGGTGTTTAATTACATTTTGAATGTAACACAGTGACTTGTGCAGAAAAGTGTTTAAAGGGGCTCTTGTTGCAAAAGGGTTAATATAATGTAGTAACCTCCTGTATTCTTAACCTGCATTAAGAAAGCACATGTGTCATATTCGTGTACAAACTTAACTATACCAACTGGTTTAAATGTATCATGAAAAGTATGTTTGTGCTGTGGCATTTATAATTCCATTGCCTCATTAACAAACACATATTTGCAGTACCTGGCCTTCACCATTCAACAGCTAGACTGGTTTTCCATGCAACCAACATTGCCATCAATCAAGCTTCTTGCTCATGCCAGAGTGTGAGTAAAAGCCACCAAGCACCACTTAAAAACAGAGAAAAATAAGCAGAGATGTTCTATTTTGTTACAAGCATCTATTCAGATCACATTTTGTGTCCAACTGCAAAATACCTGCAAGTGTACAAAGTCAGTGCTTGAAGTGGGATGGAATGCCATCCTGTTACCTTTTAGTAGACTGTAAGCTTTTCAGAAAAGAAGGGTTCAATAGACACTGCAATAAATATTTACAGTGGCAAGGAACTAGGAAGAAATTTTTTTTTCTCTTAAAATGTTGTGTAAGAGCAAGTCAGAAATGAGACAAAGTACTACATGGATGGATGGAGCAAATGAACTGTCTTGCTATGGGCTCAGTCACCAAGTTACCAAGTTTGTAACCACAAAATACCATCAGAGTTTCTGTACTATAATTCTTAACAGTATACATCTGTTTATACTTACTTTTATTGTTTTATTGCCTCTTGAACTGTGTGTAACTAATAATCCCATCACACAAGTTGTAAATCACTTGGTGATCATGCAGCTCACATTACTGTGTCTTATGCAACACATGAGCTGCTCATGAAGAAGTTTTATCATTATAATTATTCACAACTTTAAATTCAAATGATGTCATGAAAGTGAAAGAAATCATGGAGAGAAATAAAAATAAATGGCCTATTCTGCTTTTAGCATCTATCCTGATTACATATTTTCTTATCAGCTGTAAAATACATGCATATGCACACAATCCAGTCCAATGTATTTTTTGCAGAATGTACAACAGCAAAATTATTATTGCTGTTATAATATACCATTTACTTTAAATTGTCACGTCTTTCCTAGTAGTATTCCAGTTAAGGGTCATGAAAAACCTAATACATCAGATAAACATGGAAAATAAACCCAAAAATCTAGAAGCATAATGCACATTTTGGGTGAAAAAGGAAATTGGTGGTAATTTCTCATACTGTATGTAAGCACAACTCTTACTGCACTTCATGAAAACCATCCACATTAGCATGCACAGTATTGTGGCAACTTATGTGCAAAAAGTGTGAGTTCACTGAAGGAGTTTATACTAGCAAATACTGGAAAACATTTGTGATATAACCTGAATTCTTGGAAAACAAGAATTGCAAATCATTTCAACATAATAGTTTGCCGTAATTCCATATCATCGTCAACCATTGATATTACTTAACAACATCAGTTGCCATTTCTGTGAAACTAATAAGTTTGCATGGTGTGCTGTGTATAAATTCCTTTAGATCTCACTAAATATGTTAAATTATTATTACAAAATATTTGGCCAAAATTTCACTACTAAATATTACTCAGTAGCTCAGAAAGTAATGGTCACTATGCTCTTTTGATTGTTGATATTCCAACCAAACAAGTGTCCTAACTGAGGCTAACTCTTAACATAATCAATAATTATCATATGACATACTGGACATGAATTGTATCACAAAACAACACTATAGCTCATAAAGGAAGAGCCTGGCATGGCCAGGTGGTTAGGGTCACAGGTTCAAATCCCCATCCCACCAAACAGACTTGCCCTTTCAGCCATGGGGGCATCATAAACAGATGGTCAATCCCACTATTCATTGGTA
>NW_013670798.1:29797-33101 GCF_000517525.1 Limulus polyphemus | reverse complement strand
CAAACAAGCTACAGTACACTCCAGAAGGCTCTTTGTGCACATGAATTGCTTTGTTACATATCGACATCCTGTACTACTGCAACCACATCTGGTTAACTGCAAGTAAGCAATTGAGACAGCAGTGTTTTTCATAAGAATAGGTTACATCACACTATTAACATCTTGCCAACCTGTCAGAAGAGGATCTGGGAGATCTGCTTTTGCTATGAGTACATTCTGCTAAATATAGGCTTGATAATGTAACCTTCTGATATGAAAGATGAGAGCATCTCATGGTAATTTATAATCAGTCACAAGAACGTCGAATCTGAATCACTTGAAAAAAACACGGGGGTGCTTAACTTTTTTCCAGGTGTATAGTTAATGCTGTGTATGATTTAATTGTAAATTGCTAGCTACAGGGCTACAATTGTCTTTTTTATGCTACTCATCAAAATGCCATGCAGAGTGCTGTTTCTCATGATACACTCAAAATAACACTCAACCACTACACGTCAATGGATGTGTAAATGGTAGTTTTATTTTTAGTACAAGGTAGACGTCTATAAAGATTTCTTCAGCAGAATGCACTTACTTTTAAATAGCAAGTGTGGACCTGAACATTGATAGTTTGAGGAAACTTCAATGTATATTTCGAATGTGGATCTTGTCAATCAACGCCTGTGTTGAAACCTGAACTCTTGGCCTGATATTATGACCAGCCTGTTTTATGGTAAAGGTCAGAGATCGTTCTTGTTCTGTCCACTGGTCTATTTAATTTTCTTTAATCATTTTGATAATCTCAACCTTTTCTTCAGCCTAAGAACCCCTTGATATGGATTTTTGTCCGTGATAAGAGTCCTCCCATTTCTGCCTATAATATTTTCTTTGGAATCCAAATATTCACCCAATTGTTTTTTGTGTATGGTAACTCAAAAAAGGGAAGGAGAAGAACCTGGTTGTTGAATTGTGCCTATTTTACATACTTGGGTCATTGCAACATCCCACTTTAGCCTTGGTATTATGTCCATGAGACCCTGGTGTTGCTGCACTTTGTAGCATATCTCTTATAGGACACTGATGGATAGAGATAATGAGCTCAGATCTTTTCTTCTCTTCTAGATAAAACACATTAAACAAACAGAGTTACAATCAAGTGACCATGAACAAATGACCCTGCAGCTCCACAGTTACCATTTTTAAACCTTCTGGTTCTTCATCCCTTATCAGAAACATCTATTGGTAAGATGTCTCTTTTTCTTATTCAAAAGGGTTTCGAGTGGTATTCTGGCTATCCAAGGTCAGTTAGGAAGTTAAGATCTAGGGACCTGCTAGTCAACACACCATTACAAGACAGTGAGTGTACTCCTTTTGAAATCAAAGGCTATTTGGGATATACCCACATAATACTTTGAATTCCTCAAGAGGAATCATCATTAAGAGAGACTCTTTTTACATATGAACTCACCAATCAGGGAGTGTCAGCTGTTATACGATTCTCCTCTCGATAAAACAATATCTGAACTGCACAGTCACTACCTTTACCTCTTCACACCTATCTGACAATGTCAAGGCGTGATATTTGGCCTTATATTCCTAATTCTCTCCATTTTTACGATATTCGCAGTTTGGACATCCTAAAACATCTTGTTATAACTATTTAATCTGTGTTTGTTGCAGTGACAAAGACCATGAAACCATCGAGTGTCATAATGAGTCATGCTGCCCCAAATGGACTGAAAAATCCTTCAGAAGTGTAAAATTTTCAATAACATCTCGTACCTTGAGGCAAGGAATTCGGTGACGACTCTTCCAAGACAGATTTATGCAGCTTTACTGTGTTCTACTGCTGCTATCTCTGTTCCATCTATTGAATCTTTCTCCAAACACTTGCATGTTCTATTGTTCTCTGAAACAAACATTGGTCCCTATGTGCAATACCATTATCTATTCATGCCCTTGTTCATTTGGAATCCAGTCCATCTAATGAGGGCCTGTCCCTTTTATCCCAGGCAAGTTTGTGGCAATGTAAATAACTTATTCATTATACAGTAATTTTTAATCTGTGTATTATGTGATTTTACAGAAATTCATAACTAAAATAATATAAAATAATAAAATAAAAGCCGTATTTCAATTTACACCCAAGAGGGAAATGTTATATAATCAAGTTATGAATTTGCTGAAAATATCAACCAATACGTTAGCACTTCTCGCCAGCGCTTCACTAGCACTTGTAATAGTAGTTTGACACAGCAGCATCATGATACGACCACCTCACTTAGATTGACTTCTCAACTACCACCACTCCCAAGCTCATTTTAAGGGGTAGTGCAGTTCTATGTATGAACCGCACTACTGTAGATCAGTTGGGGCACTTTTTGTCTCTGCCAATAGTTGCAAACCTTTTCAATATTTTTGAATAGAGACAAAAACCACTGAGACAATCAAGATTATCAAGAGGTTGATGTAACTGTTGTGAGTGTAGCAGCAATAAAGTTATTAATATTGTTACGACAACGCAGGTCACGTGACGCTTGTATCACGCCACTTCCTTCTCGAACCTTCATGAAATGTCGGGAGACTACTAGATTGGGGTAGTCTTGCATATATAAGACCGGCCAAGGAGCAACGTAGGGGAATGTGTAATTGAATTGAGTATTGTTGAGTCGAGCACGTGAGACGTTCGTTGAGAATTATAGCATTTGTTATAGCTCGACTGTTGAAATTAAGTGTATCGCAAAGTTATATTCAGAAAGAATAAACCAGTTTTATTTAAGAAAGGACTTGTGTCGCTAAAGTTTCGTTGGAACGAATTTACGGAAAATTAACTAACGAACGGAGACGTAACAAATTGGTGTCAGAAGTCGGATGGAAAAGAAAGAAAAAATGGAAATAAGAAGCGGCAAATCAAACTACAGCTTAGCAGATTTGATGGCAGCAATACAAGAGCAGCAAAAGAAACAAGAAGAACAAGAAAATAAACAAGAAAAGAAAAAAGAAAAAAGACAACAGCAGTTGCAAGAAAACCTGCAACAGTGGCAGCTCGAACAGCAAAATAAACAAGAAGAGAGATTACAGCAGCTGTTGGAGGAAAAAAGAAAAGAAACAAGAAGAACGAGAAAAGAAACAAGAACATAGATTACAGCAGTTGTTGGAGGAAAAAAGAAAAGAAACAAGAAGAACGAGAAAAGAAACAAGAAGAGAGATTACAGCAGTGGCACCTAGAACAAGAAAGGAAATAGGAAGAAAGTCAGCAGCAACTACAGGAAAGTCAACAACAGTGGCAAGAAGTACAAATGGAAAACATTAGTAAATTTAAAAG
>NW_013670798.1:27101-28797 GCF_000517525.1 Limulus polyphemus | reverse complement strand
TACTAAAGTTTTGTCTGAACAAATTTACGGAAAATTAACTAACGAACGGAGACGTAACAATATTATTCGTTCCCATTTGTATACGCCCCGATTTTCATTATTGTAACATCAGTTCTGTGATCGATACTCAACTACAAACATTTAGAAATTAATTTAAAATGATTGATGTTATATTACATATATTTTAATTGTAAATGTTAACTGTGGGAATATCAATTTTCCGTCTACAAACGGAAGAGACGGCATATTGCAGGCTATGTCTGTATCAGAACAGGACAGTAAAACAAATGTCAATAGGAGCATAAACCAAAAACTTTGATATTCCTTAGGCGGAAAGTTTGTTGTTGAAATTCTTACAGTACGCGACCTGCAAGTTATTTACGAATATATATGGAGATTACTGTTATTTGTGAGTTTTCCATTTGATTACAAAAAGTAAAATAAAGACCCAAACGTAGTTAACTCAAAAATGACCGATATTCTTTTAATACCGCTCACTATCATTAGATCCACATATTATGTAATATCGAATAATTTAATGTTTTTTGCCGATTACAATTTACAGTATAAAGAAATGGCCCAAAAAAACGAGGGATCACTCACTTTATCTTTGTAAAATGTATTGGGATTAAAGTATTGATGGAATTTTATTTAATTTTTTTCTCAAACTCATGTTATTAGGGGTTGTAATCAACAAAGTCATGGATCCAAAAGAAATATGACTCATAAATATTTTAGAAAAATGTTTTTAAATAACCGTTGTGATGATAACTCCGATGGTAATGGTATGTCAAAACATGTTCTTAAGACGCTGGCAGAGAAAATAGTCCCCCATTGACACGACGATAAATCTGCGGACTTATAAAACTATAAACCGGGTTTCGATACGCGTAACGGGCACAGTACAAATAGCCCATTGTGTAACTTTGAGTTTAACTACAAATAAACAAGCAGAGAAAATATAAATTTATTCAAATCTTGTCTTTTAATGTCGTAATTTACCTGTTAACCACCTAGAGGAACATTTCTCTAGTTCTAATTTAATTTCGTGAACATAGGATACACTTTGTTTTGCTTATTTCTTTAGTTACCTGGTTCAGGTTTTTATCTTAGCTTCATTTATCTATATCTAAACAATATCCAATAAGCAGTAAATATTATCTGTTATTCATGCTCAATTCGGAAAATTAAATTCGCCATGTTCAATTAAAGATAGTATAATAGTGTAGAGTTAAGCTATATTCTTGTATACCTATACAAAGATCTGAGTGGCCTACTTTTTCACGTTCAAATTAAATTATATACAGGGTGATCCAATGAGAAATACATGTATCACAATGATGTCTTGTGGGAAGAATATAACACACTAAATTTTTCAAATAACCATATTTTATTTTATTTTTAGGTAAAATACTGATGGAATGGTTTCGTATCTAAAGCTGGAGGATGGAAGTTCATGGTTCAGTCGCATACACACAGCATTTGTTTCAAAAGACATTTGAAGGTCTGTTCTAACAGCATCCAGGAAAGTTCAATGTCCTGTATGTGTTAAAGATGCAAGGTGCCTTGCTGAACAGCCCCCAGAAGTCCATCTGAAGATTAAGTCTGGAAATGAAATTTTCCCGTGAACTGTATTATGGATTTTGTACGATGATATATATTAATACATGAGAGCTTATCATATTGTTACGTCTCT